>NC_134353.1:917856326-917991326 GCF_048569485.1 Anomaloglossus baeobatrachus | reverse complement strand
CAGACGCCGGCTCTCTGCATATTCAGATGGTTGCTCTCTCGCTGTCACACACAGCGATGTGTGCTTCACAGCGGGAGAGTAACGTCCAAAAAATGAACCAGCACTGTGTGTAACGAGCAGTGATTTCACTGCAGGGGCCAGATCGCTGCTCATTGTCACACATAGCGAGATCGCTAATGAGATCACTGCTGCGTCACAAAAACCGTGACTCAGCAGCGATCTCGCTATGTGAGAAGTACCCCTTAGGACAGTGGAGCAAGATTCTTCCAGATACTTTGGGTTGTAAAAACCAATCTTTTATCCCCTAATATCGGCTAGAAAGTTGCCATAGACATAAGATAGACAGCCGGTTCCACTGGACCCTATCTAATATATATTATTACTTTGTTTGATGTCCTGGTTGATCTTGAGCCATGGCGACTTGATGGATGAACGCTCTAGGTCGATCTTGTTCAGCCTAGATTGGTCCACCAAGGTCTTCTTTACCTACATAGGTTCGCCAGGGTCTTCTCCGCCGGTTTCTAGTCTCAAGCCATTGGGTTGTTGATCTTTTTCACCGTGTTCCTTCTAGTCTTCCGACCATGATGTCCTTTCTCCAGTGATTGCTCTCTTCGTATGATGTGTCCAAAGTAGGCAAGTCGTAGCTTGCTGTTGGGACCTCAACCGATCACATCAACGTATGTATGAGTGGAGCAGTACTGAGCATGTGCAACCATTTGGTTCGGTCACAGTCTATAAAAGTGGTCATCACATACGTATTCTCACTTCTGCTCCATTACGAAAAACCCAATCATATGTTTTATCACCTATCCTGTGGATAGGGATAAATGTTATTTCTTTGTCGCTCCATTGGGAGACCCAGACAATTGGGTGTATAGGCTATGCCTCCGGAGGCCGCACAAAGTATTACACTTAAGTGTTAAGCCCCTCCCCTTCTGCCTATACACCCCCCGTGCTCCCACGGGCTCCTCAGTTTTTTGCTTTGTGCGAAGGAGGTCAGACACGCACGCACAGCTCCACAGATTGGTCAGCAGCAGCTGCTGACCATGTCGGATGGAAGAAAAGTGGGCCCATATAGAGCCCCCAGCATGCTCCCTTCTCACCCCACTCTTGTCGGTGGTGTTGTAAGGTTGAGGTATCCATTGCGGGTACGGAGGCTGGAGCCCACATGCTGTTTTTCCTTCCCCATCCCCCTTAGGGCTCTGGTGGAAGTGGGATCCTATCGGTCTCCAGGCACTGAGACCGCGCTTCATCCACAACTCCTGTGGAGCCTGCTGGATAGGAGCCGGGTATCGTTCAGGGACATGGCCCTGCTACTTGGAGGTACTCTGTATCCCGGTTGGGACCGCGCACAGCAACACTCCAGCTTTGCTGGGTGTGCTAGTGCACCGGGGACCACGGCGCTGACCGGGTTAATATGTGCCATTACACACTCAGCGTTGCTGAGTGTGTTTATGTATAGGGACTGCCGCACTGACCGCCGCGGCCATGGAAACACTGCGGCGCGGCTGGGACTTGTAGTGCGCCGGGGACTTTCACGCCGGATGCGCTTTTACGGCGGCCGCGTTTATTACTAGAGTCCCCGGCTTTTTGCGGCCTAGTTTCCTTTCCTCCCGCCCACAGCCCTGACAGGCAGGGGAAGGGCGGGACGCTGCACAGAACGAGCAGCACTGAGGGCTGGAGCATGCTTTGCATACTCCACCCCCCTCACTGTGCACAGTGCGGGCACCAGTTCCCGCACTTTCTGGGTCACGCCCACGGCTCCCTCCTCTCCTCAGGCCGCCGGCAGCCATTCCTGTCAGCTCCTCGGACGCAGCAGAGGGGGACAAAGTCTGGGAGACCCAGGCAGGGACTCTGGTGGCCTCACAACCGCTTTAGGCGGGTGGTAAGCAGCACCTGTGGTGCTAGCCCCATTGTGCAGTAGTGTAACATTATATGTTTATGGTATATATGTTTTACACTGTTTGGTGCACAGTTGATTTCTGGCTATATACCCTATTGTGTTACTCAGGGAAGATAATAGCATGGCGCCCACGAAAGGCAGGGGTGCCAAAACACAGGCTTATTATGTTGCCTGCGCCGCATGTACGACCCCGCTACCGGCAGGTTCCACTGACCCTCATTGTGTGCACTGTTCGGCCCCTGTGGCACTTACTCAGCCGGAGCCTCTGCTAAGAGGGGCCCAGGGGGAGCCACTTGCTAACACTGTTCAGGTGACGGGGACGGAGTTTGCAAAACTCTCTGAGACTATGGCTAAGATACTAGAAGCCTTGCAGTCCAGGCCGGTATCTCAGCACAGGGACTCTGTTGAATCTTCGTTCCCTGGCCCACCTCAGCTGGACCAACAATGTCCTCCCGGGGTATCTCATGGATCCCAGGCTGAGGGTTCTGACACAGACCCCAGCCCCAGACCGACTAAGCGAGCTCGCTTTAGATTTTCCCTCGACATCATCATATTGTGCAGGGTCTCAGAGGGGGGAATCTCTGGTTGATGATGCGGAGACAGCTGATCAGGATTCTGATCCTGAGGCCGCTCTCAATCTTGATACTCCGGACGGGGACGCCATAGTGAACGACCTTATTGCGTCCATCAATTGTATGTTGGATATTTCTCCCTCAGCTCCTCCGGTGGAGGAGTCAGCTTCTCAGCAGGAGAAATTCCGTTTCAGGCTTCCCAAGTGTACACCGAGTATGTTTCTGGACCACTCTGATTTCAGAGAGGCAGTCCAGAATCACCATGCTTGTCCAGATAAGCGTTTTTCTAAGCGCCTTAAGGATACACGTTATCCTTTTCCCCCTGACGTGGTCAAAAGTTGGGCTCAGTGTCCCAAAGTGGATCCTCCAATCTCCAGACTGGCAGCTAGATCCATACTTGCAGTGGAAGATGGGGCTTCACTCAAAGATGCCACTGACAGGCAGATGGAGCTCTGGTTGAAATCCATCTATGAAGCTATCGGCGCTTCTTTTGCCCCAGCGTTCGCAGCCGTATGGGCGCTACAAGCTATCTCAGCAGGTCAAGCGCAAATTGACGCAGCCACACGCACGTCCGCGCCACAGGTGGCGTCCATAACCACTCAGACGTCGGCATTTGCGTCTTACGCTATTAATGCTGTCCTGGACTCTGCGAGCCGTACGGCGGTTGCAGCCGCCAATTCGGTGGTACTCCGCAGGGCCTTGTGGCTACGGGAATGGAAGGCAGATTCTGTTTCCAAAAAGCGCTTAACCAGTCTGCCAATTTCTGGCGACCGATTGTTTGGCGAGCGTTTGGATGAAATCATCAAACAATCCAAGGGAAAGGATACATCCTTACCCCAGCCCAAACCGAACATACCCCAACAGAGGAAGGGGCAGTCGAGGTTTCGGTCCTTTCAGGGCGCGGGCAGGTCCCAATTCTCCTCGTCCAAAAGGCCTCAGAAAGATCAAAGGAACTCTGACGCATGGCGGTCTAAGTCACGTCCTAAAAAGGCCACCGGAGGTGCCGCTACCAAAGCGGCTTCCTCATGACTTTTGGCCTCCTCACTCCGCATCTTCGGTCGGTGGCAGGCTCTCCCGCTTTTGCGACGCCTGGCTGCCACGGGTAAAAGACCGTTGGGTGAGACATTCTGTCTCACGGTTACAAGATAGAGTTCACCTCTCGTCCCCCGACTCGATTCTTCAGGTCATCCCCGCCTCCCGAGCGAGCCGAGGCTCTTCTGCAGGCGCTGGGCACTCTGAAGGCAGAAGGAGTGGTGGTCCCTGTTCCTCTTCAGCAACAGGGCCACGGTTTTTACTCCAACTTGTTTGTGGTCCCAAAGAAGGACGGGTCTTTCCGTCCTGTCCTGGACCTGAAACTTCTCAACAAACACGTAAAGACCAGGCGGTTCCGGATGGAATCCCTCCGCTCCGTCATCGCCTCAATGTCCCAAGGAGATTTCCTTGCATCGATCGATATCAAAGATGCTTATCTCCACGTACCGATTGCTCCAGAGCACCAGCGCTTCTTGCGCTTCGCCATAGAAAACGAACACCTGCAGTTCGTGGCACTGCCGTTCGGCCTGGCAACAGCCCCACGGGTTTTCACCAAGGTTATGGCTACTGTAGTAGCGGTCCTCCACTCTCAGGGTCACTCGGTGATCCCTTACTTGGACGATCTCCTGATCAAGGCACCCTCTCAAGAGGCATGCCAACACAGCCTCGACGCTACCCTGGAGACTCTCCAGAGTTTCGGGTGGATCATCAATTTTCCAAAGTCAAATCTGACACCGGCCCAATCGCTCACATACCTTGGCATGGAGTTTCATACCCTCTCAGCGATAGTGAAGCTTCCGCTGATCAAGCAGCGGTCACTACAGACAGGGGTACAATCTCTCCTTCAAGGCCAGTCACACCCCTTGAGGCGCCTCATGCACTTCCTGGGGAAGATGGTGGCAGCAATGGAGGCAGTTCCTTTCGCGCAGTTTCACCTGCGTCCTCTTCAATGGGACATCCTACGCAAATGGGACAGGAAGCCGACGTCCCTCGACAGGAACGTCTCCCTCTCTCAGGCGACCAAAGCTTCCCTTCGGTGGTGGCTTCTTCCCACTTCATTATCGAAGGGGAAATCCTTCCTACCCCCATCCTGGGAGGTGGTCACGACGGACGCGAGTCTGTCAGGGTGGGGAGCGGTTTTTCTCCACCACAGGGCTCAGGGTACGTGGACCCAGCAAGAGTCCTCGCTTCAGATCAATGTTCTGGAAATACGGGCAGTGTATCTTGCCCTGAAAGCGTTCCAGCAGTGCCTGGAAGGCAAGCAGATCAGAATTCAGTCGGACAATTCCACAGCGGTGGCATACATCAACCACCAAGGCGGCACACGCAGTCGGCAAGCCTTCCAGGAAGTCCGGCGGATTTTGATGTGGGTGGAAGCCACGGCCTCCACCATCTCTGCAGTTCACATTCCAGGCGTGGAAAACTGGGAAGCAGATTATCTCAGTCGCCAGGGCATGGACGCAGGGGAATGGTCCCTTCACCCGGACGTGTTTCAGGAGATCTGTTGCCGCTGGGGGGTGCAGGACGTCGACCTCATGGCGTCCCGGCACAACAACAAGGTACCGGTGTTCATGGCACGGTCTCAAGATCCCAGAGCTCTGGCGGCAGACACCTTAGTTCAGGATTGGTCGCAGTTTCAGCTCCCTTATGTGTTTCCTCCGCTGGCACTGTTGCCCAGAGTGTTACGCAAGATCAGGGCCGACTGCCGCCGCGTCATCCTCGTCGCTCCAGACTGGCCGAGGCGGTCGTGGTACCCGGATCTGTGGCATCTCACGGTCGGCCAACCGTGGGCACTACCAGACCGACCAGACTTGCTATCTCAAGGGCCGTTTTTCCATCTGAATTCTGCGGCCCTCAACCTGACTGTGTGGCCATTGAGTCCTGGATCCTAGCGTCTTCAGGGTTATCTCAAGACGTCATTGCCACTATGAGACAGGCTAGGAAACCAACGTCCGCCAAGATCTACCACAGGACGTGGAAAATTTTCCTGTCGTGGTGCTCTGCTCAGGGTTTTTCTCCCTGGCCTTTTGCCTTGCCCACTTTTCTGTCCTTCCTTCAATCTGGACTGGAAAAGGGTTTGTCGCTCGGCTCCCTTAAGGGACAAGTCTCAGCGCTCTCTGTGTTTTTCCAGAAGCGCCTAGCCAGACTTCCACAGGTACGCACGTTCCTGCAGGGGGTTTGTCACATCGTTCCTCCTTACAAGCGGCCGTTAGAACCCTGGGATCTGAACAGGGTGCTGATGGTTCTTCAGAAACCACCATTCGAGCCAATGAGAGATATTTCTCTCTCACGCCTTTCGCAGAAAGTGGTTTTTCTAGTAGCAGTCACTTCACTTCGGAGAGTGTCTGAGCTTGCAGCGCTGTCATGCAAAGCCCCTTTCCTGGTGTTTCACCAGGACAAGGTGGTTCTGCGTCCGGTTCCGGAATTTCTCCCTAAGGTGGTATCCCCCTTTCATCTCAATCAGGATATCTCCTTACCTTCTTTTTGTCCTCATCCAGTTCACCAATGTGAAAAGGATTTGCACTTGTTAGATCTGGTGAGAGCACTCAGACTCTACATTTCTCGTACGGCGCCCCTGCGCCGCTCGGATGCACTCTTTGTCCTCGTCGCTGGCCAGCGTAAAGGGTCACAGGCTTCCAAATCAACCTTGGCTCGGTGGATCAAGGAGCCAATTCTCGAAGCCTACCGTTCGGCTGGGCTTCCGGTTCCCTCAGGGCTGAAGGCCCATTCTACCAGAGCCGTGGGCGCGTCCTGGGCTTTGAGGCACCAGGCTACGGCTCAACAGGTGTGTCAGGCGGCTACCTGGTCGAGCCTGCACACTTTCACGAAACACTATCAGGTGCATACCTATGCTTCGGCGGATGCCAGCCTAGGTAGACGAGTCCTTCAGGCGGCGGTTGCCCACCTGTAGGAAGAGGCCGTTTTACGGCTCTCTTACGAGGTATTATTTTACCCACCCAGGGACTGCTTTTGGACGTCCCAATTGTCTGGGTCTCCCAATGGAGCGACAAAGAAGAAGGGAATTTTGTTTACTTACCGTAAATTCCTTTTCTTCTAGCTCCAATTGGGAGACCCAGCGCCCGCCCCTGTTTTTTTGTGTACACATGTTGTTCATGTTGAATGGTTTCAGTTCTCCGATATTCCTTCGGATTGAAGTTACTTTAAACCAGTTTATAATTCTTTTTCCTCCTTCTTGCTTTTGCACCAAAACTGAGGAGCCCGTGGGAGCACGGGGGGTGTATAGGCAGAAGGAGAGGGGCTTAACACTTTTAAGTGTAATACTTTGTGCGGCCTCCGGAGGCATAGCCTATACACCCAATTGTCTGGGTCTCCCAATTGGAGCTAGAAGAAAAGGAATTTACGGTAAGTAAACAAAATTCCCTTTTTGGGGCACCCCCTCCCTTCCTTTTTAAAAGGGTTACACCCATCTCCATAAATGAATGTTGTCAGATGGTGCATGTTTAAGCAAACACTTTTGAAATGTATCGTTCTTGTTTGCAGCCGTTCTTCAGGTATTCACTTTTTTTCAGTTTAACACTTGTTGCCTAGGAGACTGCTGTCTGGCTTGTAAGCACTGCTCCAAAGCGAACAGCACGGAGCTTGTAAGCACGGCGCATGTTCGGCCACCGCTGATGGGCACCTATGGTCTGTGTCCTAGGCTACAAGTTGAGGGAGGGGAAGGCATTTTACTGGTGACTAAAAATTTCAATGGGCTTGGACTTTAGGCTGGCACCTTCTACCTTTGCAATAAAAAAACGCCCAAAACATTACAGGGGCATTCTGGCTCTGCTGAATTCCCCATGAAGAGGCGAGCTGGGCCAGGTACATCAGATCTATGGATCGCTGCCTGGACATGTGTATGCAATCAGAAGGTATAGTGCACCTCCCATCGTAACGGGACAGGCGCAGGTTACCCGCTGATTGTACACACGTCGTGGCAGGCATCCATAACTGTGACGTCCCCCATCTGCCTCAATCTGTGCTGCTGATGCTTTTAGCTCATACATGAGTGTGTAGACTAGATACAACTGTAACAAATCCTCAGCTGTGAGAAGTATGGAGTCTCCGCCAGATTTCACCTTCTTGTTTCAATTCACTGACTGCAAACAGCTACATGAAGAATTGGAGGACAGCATGTATAAACATGGAAATTCACGGCAGGGCTGCACATTTTGCATGGAGCTCGTTGAGTTCTGTTTTAGCTGCAGGGACCTGCTCCTCTGGAGAATGGGACTCCCATTGATCAGCTGGAATCTACGTCTGGGCTGAGAGAATGCTGGGGGCTGTAGTATTGTAAAAGCTGGGGAATGACAGGTTAGTGGCTGCTAAATTGGGAAAAATCAGCAGTTTGGCTTGGTGACCACAATCATCGGTGGCAGCTTCGTGCAATGTACGGCTGTAGAAGGGTTGTCACCTGGTGGAGCCAGCACTATATGGCGGTGGCTTACACTGATCTGGTCCGTTTCTTCTGGTTGTCTTTTTTGATGTCAGACATGTCATTATACAGAGGCTCCTCCCCCTCCCCCTGTATTGTGATTTGGGTGCAGGGGAGGTGTAATAAGATCCAGGTGAACGCTGTCTTGCTGAGCATGTTTAGGCTGCTTTCACACATCTGTTCTTTGCCGTCTGGCACAATCCGGCAAAAAATCCGATGCAACGGATCCGTTGCATCAGTTTTTTCCATGCGTTCCTTCCGTTTTTTGACGGATCCGTTGTGCTACTGAGCATGATGCGCAGTTCAAAAAAACTGGATCCGTCGTTGGATTCTGTCATATGCCGGATGATGACGGATTCGGCACCCATAGGCTTTCATTGAAACTCACGGCACCATTCAGTTTTTCGCCAGAGACAAGTCTGATGCAACGGAAGTCCATGTGGCACAATTCGGCGCTAATACAACGCTAATACAAGTCTAGGGGGGAAAGAATGGATCCGGCGGCAATAAACGCCGGATCCGTTCTTTCCGTTTTTTACCGGATTGTGCAGCACGGCGAAAAACGGATGTGAAAGCAGCCTTACCTCTCGTTGCCTGCGGGGTCCTCGGATGAATTCGTTGTTGCCCCCTCACAGGGGACCCCCAGCGTCTCCTCCAGCCATTCGCCTGGCTCCCTGCTCTTATCTAAGTGCGACATTTCTTTAATGCCGATATTAAGAGGCTTCACAATCCTCCGCTGAGAACATAGAGGAATGCGAAACATGTCTGGTTTAGATTTTTTTTTTTTTCTTTTCATTATGTAAATTTTATGTGGAAATTATGCAGATTTGTACCTGAATAATAGGGGCTGTCACTTCAAAGTGATGCTTCATCCCTCCTTGATATTTAGATAGACTCTGAGCTGCGTCTGTCCGTAACTGTGCTAAAAGTGATCCAGGGAAGGACAACGGGTGAACCAGCGACGGGGTCATGGGCGGCCAAGCCTCACTGACGGGCGTGAGGAGCAAAGTCTAACCGTGTGATCCTACAAAGGATCTATGACAGCACAGGTTGCTGAAAAGATGAAGAGTGGCTATAATAGCAATGTGTAGGACATGCAGCTTTCTGAATTAGTGGTTGTGTAGCCACAGACTGGCGAGGGGCCCATGCTGATCGCTGTGTACCACCACATGTCTTGCTGGGAAGCCTTGTGTCCTGACATCATGTGGACAGCCAGGTGCATGCATCATGTATCGGGGGGGAGGAGATGGCACCAGGATGACCTACAGGAAGAAGACAGACCAGCAGAGGCGGTGTGATGGGGCAATGTCCTGCTGGGAAGCCTTGTGTCCTGACATCATGTGGACAGCCAGGTGCATGCATCACCTATCGGGGGGAGGAGATGGCACCAGGATGACCTACAGGAAGAAGACAGACCAGCAGAGGCGGTGTGATGGGGCAATGTCCTGCTGGGAAGCCTTGTGTCCTGACATCATGTGGACAGCCAGGTGCATGCATCATGTATCTGGGGGAGGAGATGGCACCAGGATGCTCTATAGGAAGACCTGCTGAGAGAGGCAACATGATGGGTTAAAGTCCTACTGGGAAGCCTTGTGTCCTGGCATCATGTATTCACCCAGCCCGTCCACATCACTTACCTGGGGAGGAGATGGCACCAGGATGACCTACAGGAAGAAGTCGGACCAGCAGAGGCGGTGTGATGGGGCAATGTCCTGCTTGGAAGCCTTGTGTCCTGGCATGTGGAAGACCGGGAAAATGCATCACTTACCTGGGGAGGAGGTGGCACCAAGATGCTGTATAGGTAGAAGACCGTCTGAGAGAGGCAGCATGATGGGCTAAAGTCCTACTGGGAAGCCTTGTGTCCTGGCATCATGTATTCACCCAGCCCGTCCACATCACTTACCTAGGGAGGAGATGGCACCAGGATGCTCTACAGAAAGAATATCGGCTGGGAGAGGCGGCATGATGTGAGAATGTCCTGCTGGGAAGCCTTGTGTCCTGACATCATGTAGACTGGGTCCATACATCGCTTACCTGGGGAGGAAATGGTGCCAGGATTCTGTATAGGCAGAAACCAGACTGGAAGAGGGGTTGTGATGGGGCAATGTCCCGCTGGAAAGCCTTGTGTTCTGACAGCATGTGGACAGATGGGTGCATACGTCACTTACCTGGGGAGGAGATGGCACCAGGATGACTAAGACTGCTTTCACACATCTGGTTTTTGCTGAGCAGCACAATACGGCGCTCTGCAGAAAAAACGCAACTGTTTTTTTTTTTTTTTTTAAAAAAAATCATGCACAGTGAAAAATAGAGGATTCCGCCGCTCAAAAAACGTTACATGCTGCGTTCCTTCCGCCCGGCGGACGCAACGCAGCGTCGGCCAGCGGAAGAAACGCATGTACTTTTGGCTCAATCCGTCATCTATAAAAGTCTATTGGAAACAGCGGAATCTGTTAACGGATTCTGCTGTTTTCCAAAAGGGCGGATTGTAACGGAAGGAAATTAACGCAAGTGTGAAAGTACCCTTACTATCACCAGGACAGAATAGCAATGCACTAACAGAATGCAGCGAACCCCCATGATAAACACAATCTACCAAGGGTGGCTGCCTGGCATTAATAATGCACACAGGTGAGGCTGAGTACCAGTTAGTGTCCAGCTTACAGCATGTAAGTGACCCCCATACCATTGCTAATACTCCTGGTAGCAGCCATCCCCCTCCCATGAGTTGATGAGTTGTGAGTGGGTTTTTGTATCAATATTTTGCACCTGTGCCACCCTCACCTTTATCCCGGGGGCTGCTGTATCCTATTAGTGCTTTGGTATTCTGACCTAGTGATAGACTGTTTTCTTTTTCTGTGAGAAGTGTTTGAGTTTGTCCCATGTGAGTAATATAATAAAAATACAGCTGCCTTCTGAAATGCCATGTAAACACAGTTCCAACTTCTTATATTCAATGTTTACATGGCATTTCAGAGTGCAGCTGTTTTTATTTAGTTGTCTCGGCTTGCACCTGTTCACACTTGTCTTATTCTTGGAGGTGCTGGTCATTTTTTGATGTTTGTAGTACACTCCCTTCTGACTGAGGTGTCCACTCCTCAGCCTGGGGCGTTTTTAATTAGAGCTTGATCCTGCCCTCCTTTTATATTATAGGCCTACAGCTCGGGTAGAGGTATATAAGGTTAGGGCCTCAACAAAGAGATACGCCTTGTTAATGGCTGTTGGGCTCTCATGAGTACCTCATTTTATTGACATGGTTTCTAAATTTTCTATAGCAATAATGCAATTCCAGTTTAATGTATTCAATGTAACCCCCCCCCTTCATGCCAGTAGGATTCCCTATGTGCATTTTTCCATTTTATACCCTTACCACACTGCAGGAACAGATGTCAGTCTGATCAGCTATGGGATGAGGTAGAGAACCCACAGGATGCATGGAGGCTGCACGAGACAACGGTGTAGAGCAGCAGTACTGAACCTTTTATTTCTTGGAGAGCCACATTCAGCTCTGATGGATGGTCACAAGCTTCATTCCGTTCCCATTTGCACCATATTGACACAAAGAGCCCCACAGTCCAAAAATGGCAGCTAAGCTGCTTTCACACATCCGTCTTTTGCCATAAGGCACAATCCGGCGAAATGCAGATAAAACTGATCCAGTTTTATTCCCCATTGACTTGTATTAGCGCCGGGATGGCCTTGTGTTGCATTCGGCGATAATCTCTTCATTCGGCTGCCAGAATGGACGCAGCTTGCAACGTTTTTTGTCTCTGGCAAAAAAATCGGACCACGCCATATCCGGCGCCATACGTCATGTATAATGGAAGCCTATGGGCGCCGGATCCATCGTCATCCGGCAAAAAAACGCATTCCAGTGATGGATCCGGTTTTTTTAATCTGAGCATGCTCAGATGAGATGTGAATTCATTTCTGGCCTCTGTGTCTCTTTCGCGCTCTTTCGCGCTCTTTCGCGCTCTTTCGCGCTCTTTCGCGCTCTTTCGCGCTCTTTCGCGCTCTTTCGCGCTCTTTCGCGCTCTTTCGCGCGCTCTCTCCAAAAAATGCATGTGTAAAAGTAGCCTAAAGCTTCCCCTGCAGAAAGCACTGTTGACTTTCGATTTTATCAGTGGTGGCACGCATATCGCTCTTCATGCTCCTGATAAGAGCACAGGACATACATCTAAGGGTTCCCACTTTACCTTCATTTGGTATTCTAGCATTAAGCACATTCACTACAGTATCGCTCCCAGCTTCACACTCCCCTCTGCGTCTCCAGTTTTAGGGTGCTTTTCCATCTGCGCTTTTCTTGTGTGAGTGCAATCCGATAAATCGGATCGCACTCGCACCAGTGTTAATGACACAGTTTCATCTGTCCCGTTTTTTTTTTTTTTTCTCTCCACGTGAATCGGGCTCTCTGTACAGTCGCAGCATGCTGCGATTTGCACAGAGTCGTGGCTCACGTTTGTGTAAAATCGCACTGCACTCGCATGTTATGTGACTGCAGTACGGTGCACGCAGAGACAGACAGCGGAGGAGATGGGGAGAAAGTGGTGCCTCCATCTTCTCCGTTCCTGTGATTCGATCGCAAGATTGCATCACAGTCGCATGTCCCTTGGCTGGCACCGCAGCAGAGGGTTATTAGCATATCGCAAGTGGAAAAGCGCCCTCGTAGCCTCCTCCTCCCCACCAGTATCCATGCATCCAGATCCGCTCTTCAGTCACCATCTGGAGACCTGCTCTTTATAGGTGTTTGCTAAATCTGCTGGTAATGCACCAAGCTGGGGGACCGCTGCAAACCACACCTGTTCCTTGGAGCCACTTTTTGCTTTCGAGCCACAGTTTGGTGACCCCTGATATAAAGGATGTCCGTCTGATATCTTTGTGCAGCTCACATCTTGGTGCAGATATTATGGGAGGTTCTTACATGGCCTATGGCATCCATGCCACGAGGAGTGTGGTCATAGTTTTTCACAAACTTTGCCGACTGACCATGGAGGCATTGGATTCTATTCAGATTACAGATTGATACTCCAACTGATGGTTTGTTGTTTGGGATCAACATAGGCAGACTGGGGCCTTAACCTGCTGTGTGCTGATTCATAGGCAGGCTAGCAAGACCTAATCTTTGCTAGTATTCTTGTTTCTTTTAATCACGTTGTGGGGAGGCCTATCACATCTGCTCTACTCCTATTTATACTGTTGGAATCCTTCTACCCATGCCAGCTATAGTTTATTCTGTGTTGGTCTGTGAGGTGTGGTGGTGTCCGATTCTATCGGGTAAAAGTTTAGTGGTGCTTTTTGCTTGGTGTGGTTGTGGAGTGTACTCTTGTTTTGTAGTTTCCTTCCGGCTCGTGGTTTCCTCCTGAGTATCTTATTGTCTTGTGATGTGACAGTTTTGGTTTTTCCCTTGTAATTTTCTCTAGTTTCAACACACTCCTTTCCCGGGGGAGGGGAAATTTATATCAGGAATGGTCAGGAACAGGGCCAGGAAGGAGACTCTGGCCTCTGCACCATTGGGAGTTTCCTTGAGAATAGGGATGGCATAGGGCTACCTAGCTTGAGGGACAGCTTAGGAGCCTTAATTACCTGCTGTCCCAAAGTCATCCTGACATTGTACTCTAGATTTGGTGCGAATTGATTTGCAAGACCTGATCCGTCAGCTCCACCATTAATGGGTGGGAGTCCTGAGAGACATATCCTACCTGACCTCATCGGTGGCTCTTTGCATTAGAAGGCTTGGTTTGACTTCTTTAAAAGAAAAAAAAAAAAAGTCTGTGGCTCTTGGGTCTTCGGGAGCCCCTCCAGCGACCACAAATTACTGATGTGGGTGTTGACCGGTCAGTAATGTGGTGATACGAATTGGTTGGGGGCGGTTATCGTGGCACTAGGGGGGGAACCACACAATATTACCAGGTGGTAATCGTTATGACTGATGGGCTTACATCTTGCATGATAACGGAGGTGCCACAAGTTGTAGAGAAAGTTTACGAATGTTGTCCCCTCGGGTTCTCCGGTGACCAGCGTCCTGTGAAAGATTGCGTCCGGACCCCAGGAGCATAACGATGACCTAGATCTGGGCAACGATGTCAAATAACACATTAGATTCCTAATCTCGGGCTGTCAGAAGAGTAAGACGGGTGGCTCTTTCCTGCCCATATTTAGCACATAATTGATCTTTTCGCGCGCGCTTTGCTGGAACAGGTGGCGAGAGGTAGCGGCCGTGATGGATAACCCTGCTTAATACGCTCCCTGAGTTATGTGCTTCCAGGGTGGATACAGAGGCGCAGCTGAAATGATCTCATTTAGATGAGGGAGTTCAGGCCGCGCATCCGCAGCGCCATAGATAGTGCGGCGCGGCCATCTCTCACGCTATTAACTCTGCGCTTAATATTTAGTTAGCAATAAAATGCACCATTAAGTGACATGCGAATTCCATAAAGGAATCATTGCCTTGTGAAAGGCTTTAGCATTCAGATGCCCTTCTCCCGCGCCAGGTGCTTTTAGGAAATGTCTCGTGCAATCATTAACCTCTTCATTGCTGACTGTGCAGATGCACGCAGACCGGCTCCGGGCACGACCATTCATTTCAGAGTGTTTAGGAAAGGAACCAACAATGAGAGATCTGGAAGTCCCCATCTCATAAGTCTTCAGATGCCCGCATCTTACAACGCGTAGCGTTATGAGAGCAGCTTTGGGGAAAAGTGGATTGAAGCTGAGGATGTGAAAATATGCTAAATGGCATTTGATGCTGATTTTTTATTTTTAATTTTTAATTTTTTTTTTTTCTTCTTCAGTACTAAGGGTAAAGTGTGCAGGATTTTTGGTGCAAAACATCCGGAAGTTTTTGGTTTTGAAGAAATTCTGCAGCCAATAGGTTCCCGGGAGGACGAACGCATTAAAGTAACTACGTTCTGGCACGAAAATGTGTGCTTTGTGTTGGCGAGTGGCAGGGGATTGACATGCGCATTACGGGGAGGGGATCCAGTGGTCACCATTGATTAGAAGCAGTAGAAAACTGAATGCAGAGCAATAAGACTGATTTTAAAGGGGTCGTCCGCCACTGCACAAACCAGTGATCCTTGGGGGTCGATTTTTAAATTTAACCTATCCTTGCCTCTGACTGGTGCCACTGATCTCCTCTCAGCCCCCTGACCCCCACCGGTCTTGCGACATGAGCAATGTCGGGTAACTAGTGGCTGCTGCATAGTTTTGGCCAAGCAGAAGAACAGATCTATTCCCTTCAATGTTGCTCAGGTGCAGTATCGCCCAAAGGGAAGAGGGGTGATGTTTCTGTGGGAGGTGAGGGGGCAGCAGAGACCGCCAAATGGTAGTATACTGATGAGTGACAAACTCTTACCTGCCGCAAGAGGCTGAACAAACCTATTAATGCACAAATAATACATGTATGACACATTTGTTACTTCTTCCTAGTACAAAGCCAGGTCCTGGTGTTACTGTTGTGGTCTATGCTCCCTATGACTCTATATTTTGCTTTTTAGGAAATACAGGACACCTTGTGCTGTACCAGGATCTGCAGTTTTGTTGTGTGGTGTTTGTTGTTCTTTGTTTCAACACCCTCCCAGACCCCAGGTCCAGTTCTGATTCACCACCGCTGCTCCCCAGTATCTGATATTGCCTACAGTGCTGACATCACGTCCACAGGAGCTCTCCCCGAATAGATACTGCACCCCGCTCCGAGCCACTGATGTCACTTATTGGCAGCCGCACATGACCTCAGCCCTGCGGACCATAAGAGACACAGAGGTCAGCAGCAAAGATTCAACACTGGACCTGGGGAGGGGGGAGTGAAGCATGGTTTATTTTTCTTATAACAAACGGCATGTGGGCACTGGTATTTTATGAAAAATGACAGCCCCTTTAAACTATATAACTTCTTTCAATGAAGTTGTGCTATAAACAAAACTTTATCTAATAATTATACTGTGTAATAAATTTTTTTATATATATATATATATATATATATATATATATATATATATATATATATATATATATATATATATATATATATATATATATATATATATATATATATATATATATATATATAATTTTTTTATTTTTTTTTTTTTTATTTTCTTCTTTCCTCCTCTCCTCCTTAATTTTTTTTTTTTTTTTTTTTTTTTATACATACATATATATGTTGTTGTTGGATGTGTCATCTTTCAGTGGCTGGTTCATGTTACTTATCTGAGTGGTAGAGGTAACAATAAATCCACCATGCAGCTGCTCTGGTGCCTCAGCAGTACAGGGTGTACCCCAGGCTGTCGGCAGGCACACGTGAAGCCGTGGTGGGAGAGGGGAGCTCAGTTTGGTTAGAATCTGTGCCTTAGGCTGAGGCCACACGGGGCACTACTGCGCTGCTCGCATGAGACACGGCTCACGCTGGCAGAACAGCAGGAGCCGAGTGTCATACGAGTGTGCCTGTATCTCAGGTCCAATCATGTGAGCAGACCTCAGCTGCAGGGGGCGGGCCGGCTCTCAGGAGGGGTGGGCCAGCGTTGTGGAGGGGCGGGCTGGCATGGAGGAGGGGAGGGAGGGATTTCTCTCCCATTCTCCTCTGTAGTCGGCTATTGCCATTCTTGCCCTGCACTTGTGGTACACCGGTGTACCGCGAGTGCAGTGCGATTTTTTTTTTTTTTTTTTTTTTTTTTTTTTTTTTTTTTTCCCTGTGGCTTAGGCCTTACTGTTAGTCTAGTGGATGAGACACTCACCCACCCTTATTGGCATGGGCTGTCAGCCTATCCCTGCTACGGAGCAGTGTTTGTGGCTGCAGGGTAGTATGAGCACATATCAGCTGCACTGCAGCCGCAGCAGTCCTAGCCCCGGCAGGGGAGCGCCATGTGGGGTGGATTAGTGACCAGAAAACTTTAGGCAAATGGCCTCCTGTGCCTTGTTAGATATATGGCTCTATCAATAGTGAATGCAGCTCTGGAGTATAATACAGGATGTGAATGAAATGAGAGTCCGGCTCTGTGAACACATTCTTCTTTATGGCTTATAAAATTTCTTGTAAATGGGAGATCAAATATTTTACATTGAAAATGCTTGACAATGTAAATATTTGATCTCCCGTGTACAAGAATTTTATAAGCCATAAAGAAGAATTTGTTCAGAGCTGGACTCTAATTTCATTTATCTGCAACCCAGGCCATGGCCGAGCCTTTTATCTGTGCTCTGAACGGAAGGTGGACAACTGCAATGGTGAGCTGGACTTACAGGATGTACCTGTGCATACATCACCTACCCTGCCCTGATCCTGAGTTACATCCTGTATTATACCCCAGAGCTGCACTCACTGTTCTGCTGGTGCAGTCACTGTATACATAGGATCAGTACAGGATAAGTAATGTATGTACACAGTGACTGCACCAGCAGAATAGTGAGTGCAGCTCTGGAGTATAATACAGGACATAACTGTGTGCATACACTACTTCTCCTTCCCTGATCCTCCTGTATCGTGTGTCGCTGTACCTGGCATTGCTCATCCCTCTTCCTCTGGTCAGATCACACCACCAGCAGTGATGGCTGGTCCTAACACTAGGGCCCTGGAGATGTTTTCCAGTGTTTCCTCTGTGGTGGCTGCAGTATGGAGCAGATAGGGCTCCAGGTCACAGCACTGTACTGTCGCCCTGTCCATGTACTGAGTATCAGAACCGTTATGTGCTTTGTATTCTCGGCACCTTCGTGCGTTGCCTTCTCTAACCTGACCCGTCTCCTTCCAGGGTGAGCGAGGAGAAGGAGGTGACGGAGGAGCGATTGAAGACGGAGCACGAGTCGTTTGAGAAGAAGATCCGACATTTGGAGGAGCAGAACAACCTCATTGCTACAGAGAGGGAAGATATCCTTTTAGTCTGTATATATCCCCCCCCCCACCCACCGTTTCTCGTTTTTACTCTGCTCTGAGTTATAATTGTACTAATTTATGGAGAGGAATAAATCTGCATGTGTTTCCATTCAGTAGCATGACTTATCAGCATGGGATGCTGCCTGCGTTCGGCTGGAAGCGGCTTTCCAGCTGTTCCCTCCATGCTTCCCTTCTATGAAATCTACATTTGTCAACATGAATTTCCCATTGCCGCCTGCTGAACAGGAACACTTTCCATAAGGATAGAGGCCTCCGAATCGCTCTGCATTGCCTCGTTTTAATCAGATTCTCGGGTACATTTACAGAACGCCCCGCAGGCTGCCAAGTGTTAATGTGATTAACTCTTACGTGGCAGGTTCATAGCCCCACACAGCAGCGATCGGCCTGTGGGTCTCCTGCCACTTTATTGCCGCTATTATGGCTGACCGTGACCTGGGGATGTATTACTGTAAATCACAGGACACTTTACTGGGAAGTTGATTCTTCTATTGTGCAGATGACCATGGACTCGGCTGAAATGTACTGGTTCTGATCATATTGCATCAGTTTCTGGTTAGTGGTGGGTTGTATTCAGAAATTGGCCTTTTTGTTTGTTGTTTTTCCACAGTATGCATCTTTATAGTTACGGTGAACGTGTCCCACTTCTCTATATTTCCATTGCTCTTTCTATAGGATGATATACGTAGACTTTCTTCAGCGCTCTATTGGGAGACCCAGACAATTGGGTGTATAGCTACTGCCTCCGGAGGTCACACAAAGTATTACACTAAAAAGTGTAAGGCCCCTCCCCTTCTGGCTATACACCCCCCGTGGGATCACGGGCTTACTCAGTTTTAGCTTTGTGTGCGAAGGAGGTCATACATCCACGCATAGCTCCACATTGTATAGTCAGCAGTAGCTGCTGACTATCTCGGATGGAAGAAAAGAGGACACATATAGTGTCCCCAGCATGCTCCCTTCTCACCAGATGGTGTTGCAAGGTTGAGGTACCTATTGCTGGTACAGAGGCCGGAGCCCCACATGCTGTTTTCCTTCCACATCCCCTTGGAGGGCCCTGTGGAAGTGGGATCTGTCGGCCTCCAAGCCCTGAGGCCGGGCTCCATCCACAGACCCAGAAGAACCTGATGGATGTGGAGCACGAGTACTATCAGGGACAAGGCCCTGCATCGGTCAGGTACTCGGTGTCTCCGGCAAGCACAGCACGCTCCGGGCTTGCTGGGCGTTATAGTGCGCCGGGGACATTAGTGATGGGCTTATGTTGCTGCAGCCATGGCTGAGCGACGGGTCATGTTTAGGAACTTGCGCCGACCGCTCATACGGCGGCGGCGCTGATGTGACTTGTAGTGCGCCGGGGACTTGGCGCCGACCGCGCTTTTACGGCGGGGGCGCCTGTAACTTTAGTCCCCGGCTTCTGAGGCCTGGCACCGCTTCGTTCCCGCCCCCAGCCCTGCCAGTCAGAGGAGGGGCGGGACGCTGTACAGATCTCAGCGCAGGGAGCTGGAGTCTGCTTTGCATTCTCCAGCCCCCTCTCACTGAACACAGTGAGATGCCGGGTTCCCGCTCTTGGCTGGGGCTCGCCCACGGCCCGCCCCTCTGCACAGGACGTGGAAGAGAAGCCGGCAGCCATTATGGTTTCCACTCTGGGAGAACGGAACCAGGCACAGGTTTTTGAGCGACCTCATACTCGCGCTGGGCGGGCGATAGGCAGTACTGGTCCCACTAATACTGAAGTGGGCTTTTGAACTGTGTGCGGATATGCGATGCAGCACTGTACTGTCGCTATTCTGGGCATACTCTCCTAGATGGCTAGACAAGTGTTCAATGATTAGTCTGCAGTGTTTGTTGGCAGTTTTGGCAACAGCAAAGTGCCAAGGCACAAGCTTTCATTGCCGCTTCGTTTGCAGGTGCTGCAATTGGGTTTATTGTCATGCTATACATGCACTATATGTCGTTTTTCTTGGCTAATGCACCTAGTTAAACAGACAATAGCAGCAGTAAGGCAAGGCTGCCAAGGCACAGGCTCTCAATGCTGCTTGATTTGCTTGTACTGCAGTGTTTTTCTGTCATGCTTGTCTGCTATACATTTCCTGTATGTCGCTATCCTTGCCTCATGCTCCTAGTTAACTAGACAACAGCAGCAGTAGAGCAGTGGTGCCAAGGCACCAGCTTGCAAGGCTGCTGCATTTGCATGTGCTGGCAGTGTTTACTGTCATGTTTGTATGCGATACATTCACTGTATGTCGCTATCCTTGTCTCATACTCCTAGATATATAGACAATAGCAGCAGAAGGCCTAATGTGCTAAGCCACAAGTTTCAATGCTGCGTGTACTACATGTGCTGAAGTGTTTACTTGTACTTCAGGCTTGTATGCTATACATTCACTGTATGTCGCTATCCTTGTCTCATACTCCTAGATATATAGACAATAGCAGCAGAAGAGCTAATGTGCCAAGCCACAAGTTTTCAATGCTGCGGGTACTACAGGTGCTGAAGTGTTTACTTGTACTTCGTGCTTGAATGCTATACATTCACTGTATGTCGCTATCCTTGTCTCAAGCTCCTGGATAAATAGACAACAGCAGCAGAAGAGCTAATGTGCCAAGCCACAAGTTTTCAATGCTGCGTGTACTACATGAGCTGAAGTGTTTATTTGTACTTCATGCTTGTATGATTATTTACTGTACGGTCGCTATCCTAGGCTATGCACTTAGATAGCTAGACAACAACAGCAGAAAAAGAAAAGGCCAATGAGGACTTTATATGTTGCTTGTACTGCATGTAATACGAGTCTAGGACCCCAGTGCGGGCAATTGCTTGACCGGGGTTTTCGGCTATATGTGGTTAAAAGAACCACCTGTGCTTCCTGTCCAGAGACAGGGACGAAATTGCAGTTTTTTTCCGCTGTTATATTGGCTGTGACTATGGCTGACATCTTACAGTCTGGCAGCCCACGCAGACCTTGGGCAATATAGTTGCAATGCCCCTGGCCACCATGATTTGAGGAGCAGCTCAAGGCTCCAGGGTGGTTTTCACGCGTCCCAGGGGGCAGGCTCCGACACGGACGTCAGTTCAAGAGGGCCTAAGCAGGCTCGCTGGGAATAGCCCTCGACTCCATCAGTGAAAGAGTCAGCTTCACAGCAGGGGAGATCTCTTTTCTAATATCGCAAGCAATTGCGTACTCGTCTGGCCCTCTGATCCTAGAGATGCAGTCCAGAAACGCAACGCTTTTCACGATAAGCGTTCTCCGACCGTATTAATGAGGCACTCTCCTCCCTGATTGGACAAGCGCTAGCCCAGGTCCAAATGTGGATCTCCCGATCTCCAGGCTTGCAGCTGGATCTATAGTTGTAGTGGTGGATGGGGCTTCACGTCAAAATGCCATTGACAGATAGATAGGTTCTGGCCGCAATCTGTCTATGAAGCTATCGGCAGGTCGGTTGCTCCGGCAGTCGCAGCCGTGAAGGCACTCCAAGCTATTTCAGATAGTGTTGCGCAGAGGGACGCTGTCACCGGTACATCTCGGTCTCAGCAGCGTCTGTAATCTCGCAATCGCCGCATGGCGAACCATGCTGTTAAGGCTGTCCGAGACTCTACGAGCCGGACGGCGGTGGCATCGGCCATCTCCGTATTTTTTACGCAGAGCCTAGTGGTTAACAGATTGGATCAGATGCTTCTTCCAACAAAGTGCTTAACCAGGTTGCCTTTATCTAGTGATAGTCTGTTGGTAAGGGTTGAATGAATTCATTCAACTGTCCAAAACGACTCAAAAGGCCCAGAAGGGCATAGATTCCTAGCAGGCTCAAGTACGCCCGGGGAAGGCAGCCGGAGGAATCGCTACCAAAGCGTTTTTTTCTCATAATTTTCAGCCTTCTCACTCCGCAACCGCGGGGAGCAGACTCCCCCGCTTTAGCGACATTTACCTACCACAGGTCAAAGGCCGGTGAGAGAGAGTCAGTTTGTCTCAAACTACCTCTCCGACCGAGCCGAGGCTCTTCTGCAGGCAGGACGAGTGGTAATCCCTGTTCCTCTTCAGGAACCAGTTACGCCTTTTGCTTCGACCTGGTCGTGGTGCCAAGATAGGACGGCTCCTTCCGTCCCGTTCTGGAATTTAAACTGCTTAACAAGCACGTGACAACCAGGCGGTTCCGGAGGGAATCACTCCGCTCCGTCATTGCCTCACTGTCTCAAAGAGTTTTTCCTAACATCCATAGACATTAGGATGCTTATTTCCACGTGCCGATTGCTCCAAGGCACCGGCGTTGGCTACGGGCATATTTCGTTTTGTAGCCCTACCCTTCGGCTGGCGACAGCCCCACGGGTTTTTCACCAAGTTCATGGCAGCAGTGGGAGCAGTCCCGCGCTCTTACGGTCACTCTGTGATCCCTTTCTTGGACAATCTACTTGTCAAGGCACTCTCTTTTAGAAGCATGCCAACACAACCTGAACATGGCGCTGGACCCTTCCCAGAGTTTCGGGGAGGTCTTTGACTTCTTCTAAGTTGAACCCAATCGCTGGCATATCTTGGCATAGAGTTTTCACACTCTCTCAGTGATAGTGAATTCCGCTGGACAAACAGCGTTCACTACAGACGAGGGTGCAGTCTCTCCTTCAAGGAGGCGCCTCATCCAGAGGCGAGCCTTTTCACGCAGTTTCATCTGCGTCCGCATCATTAGAAGATTCTTCGCTAAGGGGAAGGAAGTCGATGTTCCTACACAGTAACGTCCCCCTTTCACAGACGGTCAAAGACCGTCTTCAGAGGAGTCCACTCTTCAACTCAGTGGTCTAGAGCTCTGGGCAGTGTATCTTGCACTGCAAGCTTTCCTGCAGTGGCTGGAATGCAATCAGAACCGAATTCAGTCGGACTATCCACAGCGGTGGCGTACACATTCCGGACGTACAACACTAGGAAGCAAGTCTTCCTCAGTCGCGAGGACGTGGACGCAGGGGAATGGGACCTGCTCCCGTTTGGCTTCAAGAAATCGGTAGCCGCGGGATGAGGACGGACGTCGACATCATGGCGTCTCGGCAACTACAAGGTCTCGATTTTCATGGCGGGAGCTCTGGCGACAGGCGCCTTGGCTCAAGATTGGTCGCAGTTCCAGCTTCCGATTGCTGCCGCACTATTCTCGTCGCCCCAGACTGGCCGAGGAGGTTGTGGTACCGAGATCTGTGGCATCTCACCGTCAGTCGACTGTGAGCATTACGTCAGGGTCACAATGAGACGGGCTCGCCAGCCGCGGTTTGCCAAGATATTCCACAACTCGTGGAAGATATTCTTATCTTGGTGTTTTGCTCAGGGAGTGTATCCCTGGCCATCGGCTTTGCCTACTTTGCCTGCCCTCCTGCACTCTGGTCGGGAAAACGGTTGGTCGCTCGGCTCCCTTTAAGGGCAAGTCTCGGCACTATCCGTGTTGTTTCAGAAGCGTCTAGCACGTCTTCCTAAGGTGCGCACGTTGCTACAGGGAGTGTCATATTGTGCCCCCGTACGAGCGGCCGTTAGATCCATGGGATCTGAACGAGGTACTCGTTGCTCTCCAGAAGCCGCCTTTCGAGCCTCTGATGGGAGTTTCCCCTTTCTCGCCTGTCACAGAAAGTGGCTTTTCTAGGGCGATCACGTTTCTTCGGCGAGTGTATGAGCTGGCAGCTCTGTCATATCAGGCTCCCTTCCTGGTGTTTCACCAGGACTAGGTAGTGTTGCGCTCCATTCAGGAGTTTCTCCCTAAGGTAGTATCCGCGTTTCAGCTTAATCAGGATATATCATTACCTTCATTTTGTCCTCATCCGACTCACCGGTTTGAAACGGGTTTACATTTGTTAGATCTGGTCAGAGGACTCAGAATCTACTTTTCCCGCACGGCGCCTATGCGCCGATCTGATGCACTGTTTGTCCTTGTCGCTGGTACGCGCAAGGGATTGCAGGCGTCTAAAGCCAACATGGCTCGATGGCTCAAAGAACCAATTCTTGAAGCCTACCGTTCTGCTGAGCTTCCGGTTCCATCAGGGCTGAAGGCCCATTCAACCAGAGCCGTGGGTGTGTCCTGGGCATTACGCCACCAGGCTACGGCTCAACAGGTGTGCCAGGCAGCTACCTGGTCGAGTCTGCACATTTTCACCAAACATTATCAGGTGCATACCTATGCTTCGGCGGATGCCGGCCTAGGTAGAAGAGTACTGCAGGCGGCAGTGGCCTCCCCGTAGGGGAGCGCTGTCTTGCAGCCCTATCAAGAGGTATTTATTTACCCACCCAGGGACAGCTTTTGAACGTCCCAATTGTCTGGGTCTCCCAATAGAGCGCTGAAGAAGAAGGGAATTTTGTACTTACCGTAAATTCCTTTTCTTCTAGCTCTTATTGGGAGACCCAGCACCCGCCCTGTTGTCCTTCGGGATTCTTGGTTTGTTGCGGGTACACATGTTATTCATGTTGAACGGTTTGCAGTTCTCCGATGTTATTCGGAGTGAATTTGTTTAAACCAGTTATTGGCTTTCCTCCTTCTTGCTTTGGCACTAAAACTGAGTAAGCCCGTGATCCCACGGGGGGTGTATAGCCAGAAGGGGAGGGGCCTTACACTTTTTAGTGTAATACTTTGTGTGACCTCCGGAGGCAGTAGCTATACACCCAATTGTCTGGGTCTCCCAATAAGAGCTAGAAGAAAAGGAATTTACGGTAAGTACAAAATTCCCTTCTTTCCGGATTATTCCCGAAGAGAACATACAGGGTCTCTATTCCAAACTATAGGTAATCTCTATCATATAAGTCAGCACTGACAATTTACATAGCCTTGTTGCATGATATAAGGTCAAACCAGGCTCTTCACAGCTGTTTCGGGCTCCTTGCTCCTCATCAGTGCAAGGTAAAACACTTTTTGGCTAGATGAGTCCTGAGTGGTTACAAAACAGTAACTAGTCACAATCTTTGGGTGGGATTTCTCTTTTTAAAGGGTTGTCCTGTGAAAATTAATCACTAATTTATGATATACATGGTACCTTGTTGATTAGTGGTCTAAATAATGGGAGACTTTTATCCCCCGTAACAATGAAGCTGCAGTGCGCATACTTAACCACCGTTCTGTTAATTATCTATGGAGCTGCCGAAGAGAGAATGAATAGGGGCTTCTGGCCGACGACTTGCGGCTAATGATGAGCGAGTTTCGAAATACTCGGATTTGCAATACTCGTAACAAATACTGTCTAATACTCGCGTATTCATTCCGAAAAGCGAGTACAATGCAAGTCAATGGGGATTGCTCGCAATGTAAAGAGTAACCCGAATGCCGTACTATACGTTCGAGTAGCAAATAGTGCGGAATTCGGGTTACTCATTACATTGCGAGTAGTCCCCATTGACTTGAATTGCACACGCTATTCGGAATGCATTATAATGCATATTAGACAGTACTCGTTATGAGTATCGCGAATCCGAGTGTTTCGAAACGCGCTCATCATTACTTGCTGCTAAATTTTGTGACGTGCTCAGTCATGGATCAGTATAGGTTGCAACGATATCCAACGATGAGTAGAGAACCCCTTAAAATACTCAGATTCCAGATTGCCGGGTTTTCATCTTCCCGCACCCATGACACAAAGCTCATTTTTGGTGGTAGGAGGGCCGGGGGAACAGGGCTAATATATTATAGATGAATGAAAATATTGTAATTAATTGATACGCTGTTCCAACATGTGCTGTGTACAGTCAGCTAGTGTGGGGTCATATATTATCATGGTTTTTTTTTTGTTTTTTGTTTTTGTGTATAAATACACTACAGGAGAAAGTGCTAAAATATATTAATGCTATACTGAAAACTATCAGCAAGAGCCGTAATTGTAAAAGTTAAGCCATAGTAATTCCCTTTTGCAGCTGCTCTCCTGCTTGTTGACTGTTTCTTGGTAGCTCAGCTATTTCTATAGGGCACAGCAGATATCTTCAGGTATGCGTCTTTTAGTCCTATCGAGATGCGTTTCACCATTTCAGGACGTCGTTGGCCAATTTCCGGTTGAGAATAAAAGCGACACCGTTTCTTCTTCAATTATTGTTGCCAGAATAGTAGACCCAAGGTTCATTTGACTGGAAATGGACTCAATCCGAACATTTCCAGTGAGACTAAGGGCGGCTTTGCACGTTGCGACATCGCAAGCCGATGCTGCGATGTCGCACGCGATAGTCCCCGCCCCCCGTCGCAGGTACGATGTCGTGTGATAGCTGGCGTAGCGAAAATTATCGCTACGCCAGCTTCACATGCACTCACCTGCCCTGCGACCATCGCTCTGGCCGGCGACCCGCCTCCTTCCTAAGGGGGTGGGTCATGCGGCGTCATAGCGACGTCACACGGCAGGCGGCGAAGGGGCGGAGATGAGCAGGATGTAAACATCCCGCCCATCTCCTTCGTTCCGCATATCCTACGGAAGCCGTGGTGACGCCGGTAGAAGATGTTCCTCGCTCCTGCGACTTCACACACAGCGATGTGTGCTGCCACAGGAGCGAGGAACAACATCGGACCGTCGCGTCAGCGTAATTATGGATTACGCCGACGCTGTACCGATGATACGATTACGACGCTTTTGCGCTCGTTAATCGTATCATCTAGGCTTTACACACTTTGATGTCGCATGCGATGCCGGAAGTGCGTCACTTTCAGTTTGACCCCACCAACATCGCACCTGCAATGTCGTAGTGTGCAAAGCCCGCCTAACATTGGGTCTACTATTGTGGCAATGATAAATTATGTGCCCACGGGAGCTTGTACATGCGGATTTTGCCGTGGAAAACCTGCAGATTTATCTGGATTTTCTAGATAAAGCCACAGGTTTCATCAAGTACAGACACTCCCCGTGTTATCCTATGGGACATGGGGAGTGCTGTGTCCATGCTGCGGTATGTGCGACTGCGGAATATGCTGCGGATGTCCCGCAGCTGCACATAACTGTATGTCAATTATTCCTGTGGAAATCCCGGCCCTCCACTATGGAGATAGGGGCCGGGAATTCCGCAGGTAAGTCGCATGAATGTCCGCAGCTTTCCATATTTCGCTGGAATCCTGCAGCTATGGATAGCTGCGGATTCCAGGGAGCTGCTGCGGGAAGCCTTCGGACGTACCTGCGCATATATCCGCAGGTGCCAGCTCCCGTGGGCACATGGCCAATTTTCAGTTGAGAATTAGGCGAACACCGTCCTGAAGTGCAATGCAGTTAATGACAAACTCCTCTCTATACCACTACAAGGAGCGCCAATCCTTTTCAGTTTTACAGGTGTGCTTGCCAAGATCAGATGGTCACACAACGTTTTGCTCAAATCTCGCCAACTCTCATGGTGTCATCAGACGCTGTTCACATTACAGATACTGACACAACACACTATGGGTTTTCCTGCTGTTTGCGTTACACAGGCAGGCTCCGGTGTCGACCAGCTGTGTGTTCATTAATGACCAGGCGGCTAGCAAGAGTTAACCCCTGCTAGCCTGCAGGTTACAGATGGGATCACATGATGTTGGAAACATTTCACATTTACTCCCTGCCTTTATAAGATTTGGATTCCGTCTTCCCATGCCGACTATAGTTTATTGCTGTGTTGGTCTGTGTGCTGTTGTGTCCCAATCCTGGAGTTGTTGTGGCGTTGTCTTGTTGTTTCCTTCTCTTATTTTCCTCCTTTTATTTATTTATTTATTATTATTTATTTATAGAGCACCATTGATTCCATGGTGCTGTACATGAGAAGGGGGTTACATACAAAATACATGTACAAGTTACAGTAGACAGACTAGTACAGAGGGAAGAGGGCCCTGCCCTTGCGGGCTTACATTCTATAGGATTATGGGGAGGAGACAGTAGGTGGGGTGTAGGTGGGGCGGCAGCTCCGCACGGTGGTGGGGCGGCAGCTCCGCACGGTGGTGGGGCGGCAGCTCCGCACGGTGGTGGGGCGGCAGCTCCGCACGGTGGTGGGGCGGCAGCTCCGCACGGTGGTGGGGCGGCAGCTCCGCACGGTGGTGGGGCGGCAGCTCCGCACGGTGGTGGGGCAGTGAGGTCATTCAAGGTTATAGGCATTTCTGAACAGATGAGTCTTTAGGTTCCGTTTGAAGTTTGCAAGTGTAGTAGATATTCTGACGTGTTGAGGCAGTGAGTTCCAGAAGACTGGGGATGTTCGGGAGAAGTCTTGGAGACGGTTGCATGAGGAGCGAATGAGAGAGGAGGAGAGAAGGAGATCTTGGGAGGACCGGAGATTACGTTTTGGAGTGTAGCGAGAGATTAGTTCAGAGATATATGGAGGAGACAATTTGTGGATGGCTTTGTAAGTCAGTATTAGTAGTTTGAATTGGATACGATGGAAGATTGGGAGCCAGTGAAGGGACATGCAGAGAGGAGAAGCGGGGTGGTAGTGAGGCGAGAGGTGGATCAGTCGGGCAGCAGCATTAAGGATGGACTGGAGAGGGGCGAGCGTGTTAGCAGGGAGACCACATAGGAGGATGTTGCAGTAGTCGAGGCGGGAGATTATGAGAGCATGCACTAGCATTTTTGTAGATTGAGAATTGATGAAGGGACGGATTCTGGAAATATTTTTGAGTTGAAGACGACAGGAGGTGGTGAGGGATTGAATGTGTGGTATGAAGGACAAGGCAGAGTCAAAGGTCACTCCGAGGCACCGAACTTTGGGTGCTGGGGAGAGCGTGATGTTATTTATTGTAATAGGTAGATCAGGTGGAGAGTGTAGGTGAGATGGAGGAAAGATGATCAGCTCAGTTTTGGCCACATTGAGCTTTAGGAAGCGAGAGGAGAAGAAGGAAGATATAGCAGATAGGCACTCTGGGATTCTGGACAGCAGAGAAGTGACATCTGGACCAGAGAGGTAGATCTGAGTGTCATCGGCATATAGGTGGTACTGGAAGCCATGGGACTTTATGAGTTGTCCCAGGCCAAATGTATAGATAGAAAAAAGTAATGGTCCCAGGACAGAGCCTTGAGGGACACCAACAGAGAGAGGACGGGATGAAGAGGTTGTGTGGGAGTGGGAGACAGTAAAAGTGCGGTTGGAGAGGTATGAAGAGATCCAAGAGAGAGCGAGGTCTCTGACACAAAGGGAAGAGAGGATCTGTAGTAGGAGGGAGTGGTCAACAGTGTCAAAAGCTGAGGATAGGTCTAGAAGTAGGAGTATAGAGAAGTGGTTGTTAGCTTTGGCAGTAAGTAAGTCATTTGTGATTTTTGTCAGGGCAGTTTCAGTGGAATGATGTGGACGGAAGCCGGACTGTAGGTTGTCAAAGTGAGAGTTAGAGGAGAGGTGGGAGGAAAGTTCAGCATGGACGTGCTGTTCCAGGAGTTTTGAGGCAAGTGGGAGTAGCGATATGGGGCGATAGCTGGCAGCAGAGGTTGGGTCGAGGGAAGGTTTCTTTAGGATGGGTGTGACTGTTGCATGTTTAAAGGCAGAAGGGAAGGTACCAGTTGTTAAAGATAGGTTGAAGAGATGGGTTAAGGCTGGAATTAGGATAGTGGTGAGGTTGGGGAGGAGGTGGGTTGGGATGGGATCACGTGCGCAGGTGGTGAGGTGCGCTTTTGAGAGCAGATGTGCAAGCTCTTCTTCGGTGATAGTGGAGAGGAAGTTTATGGGGGAGGAGCAGTGGTCTGTTATATGAAGGGGTTGTGGTGGTTGAGCAGAAAAGACTTGTCTGGTTTGGTCGATCTTTTCTTTGAAATATGTGGCAAATTCTTCTGCGGAAATGAGGGAGGTTGGAGGGGGCAGTGGTGGGCGAAGGAGGGAGTTGAAAGTATTGAAGAGCTGTTTGGGGTTGTGTGTTAAAGAGGATATGAGGTTTCTGAAGTATTCCTGTTTAGCCGAGGTAAGGGCCAAGCGAAATATGTGAATTGCATTTTTGAATGTGGTGAAGTCTTCCTGGGAGTGCGTTTTCTTAGCTCTTATTGTCTCATGCGTGCACGCATACTTGCGCACCGAGAGATGGTTTTTGTTTTCCCTGTTTGTCTATTTCAGTGGGCTTTATCACTCCTGCCCCAGTTCTCCCCAGGGGTTGGGAGATGGGTATAAAATAAAGGCCAGGAAGGTGGCTCAGACATCCTCACCTTCAGAGGTAACTTTGGAATACCATGTAGGATAGGAGTGTGCCAAACCATCTGATTAGCCTCATCAGGAACCTTTACTTCGACCGAGAAGCAACAATTCGAACGGAAAACTGACCCGGCATGGCTTAAAGTAGAGTAAGGCGTCAGACAAGGCTGCCAAATGTCACAATTTCTCTTCAGTTTATATGCAGAACCTTTTTTCAGGAAGGCTGGACTTGCTAAAAAAGAAGGAACCAAAATTGCTAGTTGAAGCCTCATCAATCTTAAATACGCAAACAATACAACATTGATAGTAACAAGCATAGATAGAATGAAGGACTTATGGAGTGTCAAGATGGAAAGCTCAAACATGGGTCTCCTACTCAATACTAAGAAGAAAAAGATAACTACTGCCAGGTATCACCGGGACATATTTGAGATGCCTACAAACTGGAAGTTCTAAAGGTCTTCAACCTACTTGGATCAATGATCACTCAAGAAGCAGTGACGACACCAGAAGTCAAAAGAATAGTTATGGACAAATCAACAATGATGTCACTAGATAAGGTCCTCAAATTGAGGAACTATTCACTGGTGACACAGACTCAACTAGTGCATAGTCTGGTCTTTTCTGTATAAACATATGTATGCGAAAGCTGGATGATAAAGAAACAAGACAGAGGAAGAATCCATGCCTTCAAAATGTGGTGCTGGATAAGGATTTTATCAATACCATGGGTGGCAAGAAGAACAAACAAATTAAGCCTGACGTGTCACTCGAAGCAAGTACTACCAAGCTACAACGTGCCTACTTTGGAAACCTCAAATTGGAGAAGGACCTCCTGGTCGGAAAACTAGAAGAAACAAGACAGAGGTTGACCAGCAACTCGATGGCTTGATACAATCAAGATAATGGCGGAGAAGACCCATCTAGGCTGCACAAGATTGATCTTCCTACAGAGCATTCATTCATCAAGTCGCTATGGCTAGAAATCGAGCTCAAGGCCACCACACACCATAGACAGCGGTTCCATTCAACCCACCGTTATGGCCCTCCCACAAACGAGCACTCTGCCTAGCATTCAGTATTTCCTGAGAGAGCCGCTACCAGACTCCTTTTATTTGTCCACCGACCAAAAGGATCTGTTATTGGAAATGCACCTGGCCGGATCCTGCTATCCGCTGACATCTGTCGAAGAGTCGGGAGGCCTCCAGACCTATCAGTCGGGAGGCCGATATCGGTGGTATCTCACAAATTTAGTTAAGTTATGTATCGAGGGTTTAAGAGACCTATTGTAGCACCGGTGTAAGAAAATGTTTAAAACAGAAGAGCTCCGGTCTGGACTTTGACCATCTTTCACTATTTTAAGCATTCTCCATTGGAACTGTTTTGTTTTTTTTCCCCTCCAAATACAAATAATCATACGTTTCCAGCATCGCCATCTAAGCCATTGCTTTTATTAGAATATTTTTCACCCCAGATGTCAAGTACTTCGATTTCCATGCAGATTTCTCCACCATCCTATATACAAAGTTCAGCTGTAACGCCCTGAGGCGCCAGACAACACCGAGCCGCTAGTTGGATGATACTCGCTTACATTTCCCCACCAATCCTTGAGTATTTTAATACCCCAACATTCTTCTGTTTTCTATGAAAACTGCCGTGTAGGGAACAATTTATTTTTTTTTCTATTCCCCCCCCCCCACACGATTTTTGATTCTTATTTTCATTATCGCAAAATAATTGATGGAGTTTCGCTGACTTGCCGCAGTAATGAGGTCTAAGCGTAATAATGCACTCCTTTCTAATAACTGAGCACTGCTGGCGTTTAAAAGCCTCCTAAATCAGTAGCTTTACTATGAATTTATTAGGGTTTTTTTGGCATTAGCTTTAATAGTAGTTATTTACATAAGCGTACATCCCATTAACCGCCATCAGGGCTGGAAAACATGCTGAACTGTTCATATTTTCATATAATTATTGAACATAATGGTTTCATTTGCATTTCTAAACCGCGATGCCTCTGTCAGGCTTCGGAAATAGTGCCTCGACGCAGTCCCTATTTCACAGACGCTTATTTGACATCATTACATTTTATGCTAATCTGCATCCCTTGGATCCCATCAGAAGGACAGATGCTGATACTGTAATGTACAGTTCCCTCGTCCCATTGCCCCAGTGGTACTCTCAGTGGCTCTCAAGTGCTCCCACCTTTATCGAAACATGAAATGGATTGCACTATACTTTGTCAGGAATCTGAGCAGGGATACCCGCTCTTATGATGTTCTTGGAATATGTAGTATTGGAGTTCTGGACAATTCCTTTTAAAAGGGCTGCCTCCTGACCAAAACTTCAATTTGTATTCCCTATAGGGTCATAAAGATCCCAATGTCGGCCATGAATCAAGACCTCTTTGTAAGAGCGACTCCTGCTGTAGTGGACCCTCAATGCTTGGATTACTTGAGAACCTTGCAGCTGCTAAAACGAAGGTTGGAGAAGATTGACCTGCTGTGATCAGAGGTTATATGGATGTTCAGTTTGTGTCTTCCTTTCAACTACCGTTTGGATGTTGGGGGACGATGGATTGGACTTGTTGAAGTCGAATGGCCGATCCTCTTCTTCTCCCAGGAGATGAGCCACCAGAGGAGACGGGCAGCAACTTGCTCCTCCATTGAAGACCTGAATCTCTGCCGAGCCCAACTCAAATGCCAAACGCAAACAAGTCTGATCCTTAGGAGATTAGAAAAATGTCCGTCCATCCATACGCATGAAGATTTCTCTTTAATTGGAATAAAGGCAACCAAACTATGAAGACCCAACCGCACTTCCGTTATTCTGCTCCACTGAACCCTACAGGTGATACAACGCATTCAACCGGGAAGTGTCTCCCATGCGTTCATCTAATCCAGTGTTTCTCAACTCCAGTCCTCAAGACCCATCAACAGATCATGTTTTCAGGTTTTCCTCAATATTAGGGAATAATCCATCACCTGTGTAACAGTAATGAAAGCCTGAAAACATGATCTGTTAGTGGGTCTTGAGGACTGGCGTTGAGAAACACTGGTGTAATCACTTTGATCCCTCGATCAACTCTTCGTGAAAGTGTGGAGATCTCCGGCTCAAGTGCAGTTGTTTTTGTGAATTCCTGGTCACGTTTAGGCTTTTTTCTGGTGTAATTATAGTGAATCAGGTGGGCCACAGTTGGTCACAACTCTTGACTAAGAAACATTTCAAACAATTCTCCAGCGTCTATCATTCCAGTATAACACGTCCATTTATTGTTAGCTCAGGTGAAATGATCTATTGTGCAGCATAACAATCATCGTTCTCTGAGGTGCATCATTTTGTGTAACCGGGATTCGCATTGCTGAGAACTTATGGTGGCTCAATGAGCATCAATTACTCTGGGCATTCAAACCACCGTCAATCGGTAAGTTGCCAATCGGCGGACGTATCCTGCTGCTGGTTGCACATAGCCCCTTTATTGACAGACAAACCATCTTTTAGCTATTTAATGCATATGATGGCCTTTAACCCTGCTTGATCGGCCTTAGTCCAGGGATGAGGCAGGTGGTGAAATATTTCACCTGGATTTGTGGCATTAGATGGTGGCCATGCACAAGAGCCTTTTCCAGCGCCGCCTGCTCATGGCCTTCTTACTCCACCGCTCTGGTCGTGATTTAGCAGCTGAAATCTGATGATCTGTTTTCAGTGCTGGCAGCATTGGTGCAGAGGCGATGAGCAATCCCCTGTGGAGAATGTGTAGAAAACATTTCTAACCTGAAAATTACCTTTTGCTACCTGGTATTTCAACTGCAGTGATGGTTCTAGAAGAAGTGGATTTTAGAGTCCGGCAGAATAGATGGCATTCTTTATAGAGCGGCTCCTTTCTGGAGAACCCGATCCTGACACTTATGGTGTCCACAGGAAGGCAATACATCCCCTTGAATCCATATTATTCCTGTGATGGTGTGATATTGTGGGTTGTGTACCATTTTGTGTGGGTTTATGTTTTGGGTGTGGTGGTCTGACTATTCAATTTATTGTTTGTCCTGTCAAGTCAGATTATATCCCCTTGAAGTGCTTCTGTCCCTAGGTCTGGGGGAAGGGGCCTGGTATCCACCTAGACTCTGTTTACCTGGGGGATTAGTCATTTTGGGTGAAACTTAAGGCCTCGTCACACACAACGAGATCGCTAACGAGATCGTTGCCGAGTCCGTTTCTGTGACGCAGCAACTATCTCGCCAGCGATCTCGTTGTGTGACACGTACCAACGATCCGCCCCCTCCTGTGAGATTGTTGGTCGTTGCTGAATGTCCTGGGCCATTTTTGGCTCGTTGGAGTCCTGCTGGGCAGGATGGATCTGTATGTTTGACACCATAGGCAACAATCTCGTTAACGACCTAGATGAGAAGTTAAAGATTCCAGAAACTGTGACGTAGTAACGATCTCGTTATGTGTGACTGGACCTTTTACAGAGCAGAATCAAGATTGAACCTCGGAGGGAGACTGAGGCTGCGGCCAGCACCCCAGAGAGACTGTGAGAAACCCCAATTTCCCTAGAGAAGGACTGCTGGAGGATTGTGACTGAACTCCGGGACATTTATGCCATTTCTGGACTATTTTTACCCTCCATGGGGTAGATTATTTGATGAACATTTTGTTTTGCTTGTAATAAGTGTTTTTTGGATTGTTCACCTATCTTTCGCGCTGTTTGTGTGATCTTGGAGAAGGACCCCGTGACAATTCCATTCAAAGGTCACATGCTAAAGGCTTTAGTAAGTTTTTATCATGGGACCCATAGACACAACTATCACTAACGATGGCTGTCCTATGCGGTGTGATCGGCTGCTGTCGTCCGACGTTCCCGTATGACGTCCTTCCTCAGGAGAGCAGAGCATGGCATGTAGCGGTGCCGGAGATGTGTGGTGTGCGGCAGGACCTCGTATTGTGTGTACACGCCGCTCGCTCTCCATGGTGCTCGGCACACAGCTTTATCATCCTGACTGCAGACTTAACAAGTGACTCGCAGGCGTTAAGTCCACATGCCGCACCTCCCAGTGTAAGTTGCTCGGAGCAAAGCTTCAAAGGGGATTGTGCCACTTTGAAGATTGGAGCTTAGAATATGACTTGAAAGATTTGTGATGGACCTACTGTGAAACGGAGTGCAGTCTAATTTCCTTTTTTTTTCTTTTTTTTGTAATATGTTTTGAAACTTTTTTTTTTCTTTTTTTTTTCCCAGCGTCCCTTCCTTCCCCTTCTCTTCACTTTCTTCCAAGTTGTTCATGTAATTGGTGGGAAAGACTTTTTGCTTCAAAAGAAGCTTTTATCATATTATTAACTTTTGCCGCTTGGGGAAATTGTACATTTGTGATTCATGTCTTCGAAGAGTCGAGTCCTGCAGATGTCCTGCCATACACCACGCGGCTAATTGTGCAGCTTTTGTTGTATTGTCTCCATTCTGGAAAATGAGAGGACAGAAAGAAACGTCATGAAAATGGGGCTAATACGTGACCCCTCTGTACCCCAGGAATTGGTATTGGAGCACCCTTGGCATAGTAGGAGTATGTTTGCCGCTTGAGAGGACATTTCTTATAGATTCATAGTCTCCTATATGAACATGTTTGATCCCTGACGTCCATGGACAACATGTCTCCTGCATCTTGCTTGATAAATGTGTTTTAGGATTGGAGGAGTCACACCGCAACCCCACCACTCATTAACAGCACCTGCGACTGCAGATTGTACAGCGCCATACACAGCGTAGAGGCTGATCTCTGGTACTGCAGTTCTATTCATACAGAAATTAACATAATCTGGGCTGCGGTGCCTGGGAGCGGCCGCTACGCTGAGCCCGCGGTGCCTGGGAGCGGCCGCTAGGCTGAGGCCGCGGTGCCTGGGAGCGGCCGCTAGGCTGAGGCCGCGGTGCCTGGGAGCGGCCGCTAGGCTGAGGCCGCGGTGCCTGGGAGCGGCCGCGGCGCCTGGGAGCGGCCGCTAGGCTGAGGCCGCGGCGCCTGGGAGCGGCCGCTAGGCTGAGGCCGCGGCGCCTGGGAGCGGCCGCTAGGCTGAGGCCGCGGCGCCTGGGAGCGGCCGCTAGGCTGAGGCCGCGGCGCCTGGGAGCGGCCGCGGCGCCTGGGAGCGGCCGCGGCGCCTGGGAGCGGCCGCGGTGCCTGGGAGCGGCCGCGGTGCCTGGGAGCGGCCGCTAGGCTGAGGCCGCGGTGCCTGGGAGCGGCCGCTAGGCTGAGGCCGCGGTGCCTGGGAGCGGCCGCTAGGCTGAGGCCGCGGTGCCTGGGAGCGGCCGCTAGGCTGAGGCCGCGGTGCCTGGGAGCGGCCGCTAGGCTGAGGCCGCGGTGCCTGGGAGCGGCCGCTAGGCTGAGGCCGCGGTGCCTGGGAGCGGCCGCTAGGCTGAGCCCGCGGTGCCTGGGAGCGGCCGCTAGGCTGAGCCCACGGAACTGAGCTTTCTCTGTACTCTTTTTCAGCTTTGGCAGTGGCGAAATGTACAAACAGCTGATTAGTGGGGGTGTCGGACCACCAATCTGATAATGACGATTCATCAATATAGAAGTCCTGGTTATAATCTGCAGACAGCCCCCCCTCCCCTTTTATTTATTTATTTATTTATTTATTTATTTTTTTTTTTTTTTGTTTGGTAGTTTGGCCACAAGGCTAGGTGTATAAAGAGGGATAAATTAGAAGAAATGGCTAAAGGAGATCCCATTTTAATGTGAATGCATAATGAGAGAATTACATAATTATAGGCCATGGACACCTTTTTGACATGGAGAAATATTTATAGATTATTTTTTTTTTTTTTTTTTGAGGGGGTTTCTTTGAATTGTTTCAGCCTGCAATCTTCTTATTTCCAGTCTCCCCCAGTTATGCAGTTTGCAGCCTGCTCCTAGTTTCAGGTGGATGTTTCCCTCTCAGTAATACATGCTGGATGTAAGGTTAGTGATAAGCATGCTGCTCCCTTCGCTAGCTCTCCTGTATCAGCACAGCTTCATTCCTGTAGTCCAGCCCCTGAATTCTCTTCTCAAACGCCGATGCTGAAGAATTTGTGATTTTTCTAATTCTCCATTTCCTCTTCTCCTTCACGCTCTGATTTGCCATGTACAACCTCCCTCACTGCTGACACGTCTGAGGCTGAATTCACACGTCCGAATTATATGGTCCATGTTTCTGACCTAACTCTGGATCTCATAACCTCAATTTAACTGTTCATGTAAGGAGACCCAGAGCGGTGCTGAGAATTATGCACAAAGTAGAAGACCTCCAAAAAGTATATGCAATGCTTGAAAAAAAGACCTCCAAGGCTACATGCCCACGATCGGGGTTCTCAGAGTTTTGGACGCAGAGTGTTTTTCGCTGCGTCCAAAACGCTGCATTGTACAGCACAAGCACAGTGGATGGATTTCTAGAAATCCCATGCCCTCTGTGCTTGTTTTTCCCGCAGCATAAACTGATATGCGGTTTGGCTTCTCGAGCCACAGCATGTCACTTTATTGCTGCGAAAGTACAAGTATTCTCTGAGCGAGACACCGCAGCGACCCAAAACCCTGATCGTGGGCATAGGCAGCTGCAGTCCCCTGCGGAGAACACTTGTGGCCCCGCAGGAGAGGACATGCTGCGTCTAGAACCATGGGCATGTAGCCTAACAGGTCAAAACATTGCAATTATGGCAGAATATAGAACACTTTCTGGATGTCTTCATCTTTGCTGTCGTCTTTTCCTTTGTGCAGGATTGTCTTCAGGTGGACTCCTTGGACTTTGGGCCTGTCTGCTTTTGGGCTAGTTGCCCCATCGACAGATCGTGTTGAGTGTTGCGAGCCATTTTTTTCTTTTTGGTGCTGAGAATTAGTCTAATTCACACTTCTGTATTATACGGCTTGTGCATAAAGGGGTTGTCTGGTCTAAATCCACAAGTCTGCAGTCTCTCTGTAAGTGACAACAAACTAGTGCACACTGCGCTGTGGGAATTCGCTGGTGACAGAGCCGGGAGCGGCAGTCACGTGGCCACGAGTATGTGATGTGCAGACTCCTGGCTAGAATCCGACGAGATTGGGCCACTCCCAGTACACTTGCATTGAGTGAGGTCTAGTCAAAACTTGGCCAGTATGTACAGTATTTTGCATACTAGCGTCCACGTGACCACCGCTTCCGGCTTCAAGAGCGAATCCTCACAGTGCGTGTAATGTGAGGGACTGACATCCCATAGTGACCGTAGACTTGTGGATTTAGACCAAACAACCCCTTTACGCCAAATGCTTCAATCATACATTCATGTGTTACAATTTGGGATTCACAGACCGGATGCTGGTCTTCTGACCACAACGCAACAGTCTCATAGGCATCCACAATACTGACATGGTCAGGAGATCTGCAGCCATGAGACAAAGAAGGGAGGGGGAGAGCAGAGAGCTGGAACAATCACGAGTAGTCTGCTGTCAGATCTGGCAGAAGCAGCAGGACAGTCGGCTATGTAGAGGCGTTGCACAGACTCTACAGCAGTGCTATGGAACTTTTCATTGAAGACTATTTAGAAAGTTGCGTAATTTGGGATTTAGGAAGCAAACAATGAAAAATGTATAGATAAAAAAAATCTGTGGAAAGGTTTTCTTCACACTCAAATCCGGTGTGGGTCAGGTATTCTATGGCGGCTGAGCTTGAGATGTTGTATGAGCAGGCACTGATGGGAAGGCATTATTTATTACTTGTTCTGAGCGGGAATATAATTAGTATCAGTATTTCTCAGTCTTGACCATGTATCCCAGAATAACTCTGCACCAATCATTAACACCAGGAGGGACGGTCTACACTGAATATTTTGCTGTTTTGACCATTACTTGATTTCTTCACTTTCAGCATTGTCCGCCCGCAGTTGCAGCCTTTGGGCAGTAGAGGGCAGCCTAGCCTCATTTTTGGTGGTATATTTTGGTACCAATTTCTTGGCCTACAGTGGGTTACCTGACGATCCGGCAGCGCCTGGCCATAGCCGTGCAATCTGCTCCAGGATCCTAGGAGTTAATGGTCGCATTGTGTCTGTGGTGCGGGCACCGTGTGTAAGTGCTGCAGCTGGGAGGCTCTTTTGAAGCTTTCAGTATCTGTGAATGGAGGGGGGGGGGAGGTTGTAGATGAAGTAACATAGCCGCAGCTGAAGGCTTTCATGTCTGCTTAAAGCCGCGTCTGAAGATGCTCGTCCTGCCCTGTATAATCACATCTCGCTCCTCGCCCCACTCCTCAAAGCCCACTCTTCTTAAGAAAATCATTTCATGCACACCCGCTAATTCTTAGTGTGCAGCCCCCGGTCCCTTTTTATAGATGAGATCTATTTTTCGAATTTTCTTTTTATTGTTGTTTATCTTTCAAGGTAGCGCCATAAATGCCTGTGTAATCCCGAAGATGAAGGCAGACCGTGACCTAAATAGGGGAAGGAGGACGAAGGGTGTACTTAGTTCTGTGTACATTTTTTAGTTTGGGGTTTTGTACAAACGCCTGGTGCTTTGGGATGGTGTGTTCTAGGGTGAATGCTATGGGATTTCAAGGCAGACTGCACAGGCTAAAAATTTAACTTTTCTTAGCAGCACAGAGTATTTCAGGAGAGAATTTAAAGGACCTTTTCCAATCAATGTGAAGGTTGTATCTTCTGACTATTGCACCTCTTGAGCACTTCTGCTGACGGTCACTCCTGGCTGGGGCAAAAACCTGGCTACAGATGCCCTTTACGGACATGTATGGCAGGGCTACACAAGCGCCATGTTAAGCTGCAGGGGTAGGATGGGTGGATCACCATCGGGACAGACTAGACTGCACATTGCTGCATTGATGTGACTGGGCGTATTTGGTCTGTGACTCTTCAGCGGGCTTTACACGCTGCGATCTCGATAGCGAGATCGCGAGCGATTGTACCCGCCCCCGTCAGTTGTGCAACACTGGCAAAACACTGCCCGTCGCGTACAACCTCACTTACCCCGTCACACGGACTTACCTGCCCTGCAACGTCGCTCTGGCCGGCGACCCGCCTCCTTTCTAAGGGGGCGGGTCATGCGGCGTCACAGCGACGTCACACGGCAGCCGTCCAATAGAAGTGGAGGGGCGGAGATGAGCGGGACGTCACATCCCGCCCACCTCCTTCCTTCCGCATTTCCGGTGGAGGCAGGTAGCAGATGTTCCTCGCTCCTGTGGTGTCACACACAGCAATGTGTGCTGCCGCAGGAACGAGGAACAACATTATTAATGAGATGTGAACTTTTTTTTTTTTTGTTTAAGGACGACCTCTCCGCGGCAAACGAGTTTTGCCGCTTTTGCGATCATTTTAGGTCGCACATAACTGTTACACGTTACGATATCGTTAATGACGCCGGATGTGCGTCACAAACACCCTGACCCAGACGATAATTCATTAACAATATCGTAGCGTGTAAAGCCCCCTTTACTGCGGATGAATATAGCAGTACTCTGAAATGCTATAACATGCAAACATTGGATATAGGAGTTTGAAACTGCATTATTGCTATTGAAACTGTTTAAAAAATGAGGTACTTAGTGCACAAATTGGACAGTCAATGAGATCCCTACAGCCAGCATCAAGGCGTATCACTTTGTTGGGACTCTAATGCGGTCTGACTGAGCACTCCTCCCTTCAGTCGAAGCTTGTCAATTTTCAATTGAGCTGAATCCTACTTGCCCATTAAACTGTAGGCTTTTAGCCTGGATAGAGGCATTTAAGGTTAGGGTGCCAAAAAAGATACGCCTTGTTGCGGTCTGTTGGGCTCTCATAAATTAGCCATTTTAGAATGATGCTATAGTTTTTTGATTATATTGCATTCTTAGCTTGCACCTGTTCACACTTGTCTTCTTCTGTTTGGAGGTGCTGGGCAGTCTTTAATAAGTCTTATAAAGAGTGGACACTACTCCTTGTTGTTTTACAATTTTTGTGGACACTTGCTCTGTAAAATAACTGAATACTGAACAGCTCCATACACCATAATGAATGTGTGTACTATCCATGAAAAATGTCACAATTCTCTGTGCAGAGCACCGCACAGACCTGAAGATGCTCTGCGGTGCTTGGAGAGCTGACAGTATGTCCATTCCTTGTGCAGAGCATCTTGCCTTTTGGAGATGCTCTGCAGTACTTACAGATCTGGCCGTGTCCATTCCTTTGTGCATAACATCTTGTCCTTGGAGATGCTCCGCGGCACTTACAGATCTGGAAGTGTCTATTCCTTTGTGCTGAGCATCTTGCCTTTTGGAGATGCTCCGCGGCAGTTACAGATCTGGTAGTGTCTATTCCTTTGTGCAGAGCATCTTGCCCTTGGAGATGCTCTGGGCAGTGCCGTCCTTGATAATGAACTAGCAGCTTGGTCACTATACTGGAGTCCAGGTTGGTTCTGGGAGGTGCTGGTTACTCTGCTGTTCCTTCTTCCAGGTAATTGCTGGGGCTTCATTACTGAGCATGCTCCTCCAGGACTCTGCCGGTTGCATTCTCTGGTTCTGCTGTGTGGCCATAGTTTGTATCTGCTAGTATTCTGATCTTGGTTTTTCTGACCCCAGACTGTTATTGGACTTCCATCTGCCGCTCCCTATTCCTTTATATTCCTGTCTTGGACCTCTGAACATGATCGGTCTACATCTTTGCTTGCTCCCTTTTTACTACGATGTGCTCTTCTGGTATTCTGACCCTCGGATTGTTCCCTGACTACGTCTCTGTTTACCCCTTATGATTATACGTTACCTCCTCTTACCAGACCCCGAATCTCCTGACTAACCTTCCGTTAGGGTAGTACCATCCCGTAAGGTGTAACATGTGTTACAAAAAACAGGGACAGAATGCGTACATTTAAAAGAGAAAAAAAAAGTCTGCTTGGCGCCACATTTTTTTCCTTCGTCAGTTGATTGCCGCTATGTTGACATGGGCTAAGGGTACATTCACACTACCGATTTTCACATGCTCGAGAAAAATGGACTGATATCCTAGTGTCATTTTGTTTTTCTTGTACTTTGAGACATATATATAAAAAGTTTCTCCCCTTTTCCATTGTGACAGTCCATGAAAATCGTGTTGTTTTTTTTTTTATTTTTTTTTTTTGTTTTTCTACCAACCCATTGAATTGCATTGTTGTGTGATTGTGTTGTGTCTGCAATTTTTTATTTTTTTTCTTATTTTTATTTTTTTCGCTGACCGCATGGTTCTTAAAGAATCATGAATAGATTTGATTTCCTGATACCAAACAATGCTTTACAATTTGAAGGGAATGGATAGTTACATTCCGATGTGAGCTGGACGACAAAGCATCCATGAGTTTCCGGGTGACTGACACAGCAGTATCATGAGACCAAAGATGGCAGGTGTCGGACGGTGACCAGTCTGGAGTGCAGAATGCATCATGAGAATGCCTATCTGAGCTCAGGACCCCGAGTAAGGTCCGGCATTGGAATCTGTCAAATGACTGTGCAAACCAAGCACAGACGCACGATGCACCCTTGACGTGACCGACAATCGAGTGCACTTTCTCATTTAGTTGTCCATTTATCCTCTCCCCTAGTAAATTGTCAAGTTGCCCCCTGATCTTTTCGGCTATGCTTTGGGTGCAGACTGTCTGTGCTTGCTTTGAATGGTCATTTTGTGGCAACCGACTCCCATAAAGGTATCAAAGACTGACATGAATACATAAAAAAAAAAAATATATAGATTCTTAAAGGGGTTGTCTACTACTTTGACATTGATGGCCTATCCTTAGGATAGAAGATGCATACAGCTGCACACTAAAATGCCAACAATGTATAAGGGAACCCTTGTATTGCATTACTGCTATATGAAAAAAAGAGATTTTTAGTTTATGAATTTGCCAATTCATAAACTAAAAATCTCATTTTTTCATACAGCAGTAATGCAGTACCAGAGTTCCCTTAAATATTGGCATTTTAGTGTGCAGCTGTATGCATCTTGTATTTGCTATGTTTTTTCAGGTGGCACCTATACACACTTGTAGGATGTATGGGTCAGTTTTTTTTAAAAATATCCTTAGGATAGGTCATCAATGTCTGATCGGCCAGGGTCCGACACCCAGCACCCTCACCGATCAACTTTTCTTGGTCGCGGCAGCAGCAGGCGGACGGAAGTGCTCAGTCCCAGAGCTGGGCCGTCTTCTGGTAGCGGCCGCATGCTTGTACTGCACATCTGCCTCCTAATGATTAGAATGGGAGGCAGATGTGCAGTACCTGGCCCATACACCTCCTATTGATTAGAATGGGAGGCAGATGTGCAGTACCTGGCCCATACGCCTCCTAATGATTAGAATGGGAGGCAGATGTGCAGTACCTGGCCCATACACCTCCTATTGATTAGAATGGGGGGCAGATGTGCAGTACCTGGCCCATACACCTCCTATTGATTAGAATTGGAGGCAGATGTGCAGTACCTGGCCCATACACCTCCTATTGATTAGAATGGGAGGCAGATGTGCAGTACCTGGCCCATACACCTCCTAATGATTAGAATGGGAGGCAGATGTGCAGTGCCAGGCCCATACACCTCCTATTGATTAGAATGGGAGGCAGATGTGCAGTACCTGGCCCATACACCTCCTATTGATTAGAATTGGAGGCAGATGTGCAGTACCTGGCCCATACACCTATTGATTAGAATTGGAGGCAGATGTGCAGTACCTGTCCCATACACCTCCTATTGATTAGAATTGGAGGCAGATGTGCAGTACCTGGCCCATACACCTCCTAATGATTAGAATGGGAGGCAGATGTGCAGTACCTGGCCCATACACCTCCTATTGATTAAAATGGGAGGCAGATGTGCAGTACCTGGCCCATACACCTCCTATTGATTAGAATGGGAGGCAGATGTGCAGTACCTGGCCCATACACCTCCTATTGATTAGAATGGGAGGCAGATGTGCAGTACCTGTCCCATACACCTCCTATTGATTAGAATGGGAGGCAGATGTGCAGTACCTGGCCCATACACCTCCTATTGATTAGAATTGGAGGCAGATGTGCAGTACCTGTCCCATACACCTCATATTGATTAGAATTGGAGGCAGATGTGCAGTACCTGGCCCATACACCTCCTATTGATTAGAATTGGAGGCAGATGTGCAGTACCTGGCCCATACACCTCCTATTGATTAGAATGGGAGGCAGATGTGCAGTACCTGGCCCATACACCTCCTATTGATTAGAATGGGAGGCAGATGTGCAGTACCTGGCCCATACACCTCCTAATGATTAGAATGGGAGGCAGATGTGCAGTACCTGGCCCATACACCTCCTAATGATTAGAATGGGAGGCAGATGTGCAGTACCTGGCCCATACACCTCCTATTGATTAGAATGGGAGGCAGATGTGCAGTACCTGGCCCATACACCTCCTATTGATTAGAATGGGAGGCGGATGTGCAGTACCTGGCCCATACACCTCCTAATGATTAGAATGGGAGGCGGATGTGCAGTACCAGGCCCATACACCTCCTATTGAGTAGAATCGGAGGCAGATGTGCAGTACCAGGCCCATACACCTCCTATTGAGTAGAATCGGAGGCAGATGTGCAGTACCAGGCCCATACACCTCCTAATGATTAGAATGGGAGGCAGATGTGCAGTACCTGGCCGTGGCCTATATCAGAAGACGGACTAGCGACAGAACTGAGCATTTTTGGTTGCTGGGACCGAGGTCCGCTGATCAGCTGGGGGTCGGACCCCGGCCGATAACACATTGATGACCTAGCCTAAGGAAAGGCCATCAATGTCAAAGTTGTGGACAACCCCTTTTAACGTTGGTGACAACTCTTAGCAAGAGCGTGGACCATTCAGATGTGTGGAGAATTATTTCTATTTTCTGGAGCTGCGGATACAGTCTGTATACGGTGGAGACTTGTTTGCCTGATTAGAATAATTTTGGCTGTGTACAGCCGCTCCTAATGTCTCCGCACTCAGAGGAGCCTGTAGGTGCAGTCAAGGACAATGAGACAAAGCCTGCGGTGACATTAGGCTACCAATTTTCTCAGCAGGAGACTGATGCCACTTGATTACTCGCCTCTCGGAAGCACCGGTCGGAGCTGTATTGATAAATCAGGCTGCACTTAAAACATTTTTCTTCAGCGCTCTATTGGGAGACCCAGACGATTGGGGTATAGCTACTGCCCTCTGGAGGCCACACAAAGCACTACATCAAAAGTGCAAGGCCCCTCCTCCTCTGGCTATACCCCCCCCGTGGTATCACGGGTTCTCCAGTTTTAGCTTTGTGTGCGAAGGAGGTCAGACATCCACGCATAGCTCCACAGATTTTAGTCAGCAGTAGCTGCTGACTATGTCGGATGGAAGAAAAGAGGACACATATAGTGTCCCCAGCATGCTCCCTTCTCACCCCTGGATGGTGTTGTAAGGTTGAGGTACCTATTGCTGGTACAGGGCTGGAGCCTGACATGCTGCTTTCCTTCCACATCCCCCTGAGAGGCTCTGTGGAAGTGGGATCCTGCCGGCCTCAAAGCTCTGACGCCGGGCTCCATCCACAGACCCATTTGAACCTGTTGGATACGGAGCTGGAGTACCGTTCAGGGACAGGCCCTGCATCATACAGGTACTCTGTGTCCCCGTACACACAGGCACAGCACACTCCAGGCTTGCTGGGTGTGCTAGTGCGCCGGGGACAGTAATGGGTTACAGTCACTGCAGCTTTGCTGAGTGACTTTGTGTTTTGGGAACTACCGCGCCGGACGCTCCGGGAGCGGCGGCGCGGCTGGGACTTGTAGTTCGCCGGGGACTGGGCGCCGACCGCGCTTTTACGGCGGCGGCGCTTATAAATACAGTCCCCGGCTTCTGCGGCCTAGGGCCGCTTCGTTCCCGCCCCCTCCCTGTCACTCAGGGAAGGGGACAGGCGCTGAGCAATCAGCAGCGCCGAGGGCTGGAGCCTTTTTACATGCTCCAGCCCTCTCACTGCACACTGTCGGGCGCCGGATTCCCGCTCTGCCTTGGGGGCACGCCCACGGCCCGCCCCTCCTCACATGAGCTGGGGAAGAAGCCGGCAGCCATTACTGAAGTCCGAGCTCGGATTTTCAGCAACCAGGCAGGACGGTGGCGATCATACACCCGCTGATAGGCGGGCGGTAAGCGGCACACATAGTGCTGAACACAGATAAATGCAGTGTGTACATGTGTTGTTTTTAACTGCACAGGTCGCTATATGCCCGCTTGGGGAGCGACACATTAGCAGCAGGAAAGCAGGTGTGCTAAGGCACAGGCTTTCTAGGCTACTTGTATCGCAGACTGAGATGCTCATTTGTGTTTTTGTGTTGTACATTCCACTGTACAGTCGCTAGTCTTAGCTATATTCTCCTGGAAGGGCTAGACTACAGCAGCAGAAAACCAAGGGTGCTGGGGCACAGGTTTTTTTCTATGCTGCTTGTATTGCATGGGCTGCAGTGTGCATTTGTACTGGTGCTTGTATGCTATACATTGCACTGTATGGTCACTCTTCTGGGCATATTCCCCTAGATGACTAGTCTACAGCAGCAGTAGAGCTGGGGTGCCACGGCACAGGCTTCTACGCTGCTTGTATTGCATGTGCTGCAGTGGTCATTTGTACTTGTGCTGGTATGCTATACATTGCACTGTACGGTCGCCATTCTTGGCGCTATAATCCTAGATGGCTAGTCGGCAGCAGCATATAAGCAACACAGGCTTTCAATGCTGTTTTTACTGCATGTGATACTGTTCCACGGCACTGACCCCCATTGTCTGCAATGCTCTCCTGTAGCACTTGGTCAGCCGGGGTCTCTCCTAGACGTGGCCAAAGGAACCACCTGTCAACCCTGTCCAAGGACAGGGACAGAGTTGCAGTTTTGGCTGATATATTGTCATCAGACAGGCCATGCGCAATCTGGATCATTGCTCCCTGGCCACCCTCATTTGGAATAAAATCGGTGCTCCGGGGGGGTCCCAGGAGGACTCTCTGTATGGTGAGGCAGACGTAGCTCATCAGGACTTTGATCCTGACATCTCAATCCGGATACACCGGATGGTGACGCCATAAGGAATGATCCTATAGCGTCCATCAATGGAATGTTGGATCTTTCTCCCTCAGCTCCCCCAGCGGAGGAGTCAGCTTCACAGCAGGAGAAGTCCCATTCCAGTAGCTCAAACGTATATTGAGTATTTTTCTGGCCACGCTGAATTCAGAGAAGCAGTCCAGGAACACCACGCTTACCAGATAAGCGTTTTCTCCAAACGTATTAAGGATACACGTTATCCCCTTCCCCCTGACGTGGTCAAGCGCTGGACCCAGGGTCCAAAGGTGGATTCTCCAATCTCCAGGCTTGCGGCTAAAGCCATAGTTGCAGTGGAGATGGGGCTTCACTTAAAGATGCCATTGACTGACAGATGGACTCTGATTGAAATCTGTCTATGAGGCTATCGGCGTGTCGGTTGCTCCGGCATTCACAGCCGTAGGGGCACCCTAAGCTTTCAGCTGTTCTTGACGCACCTGGTCTTGAGCATATGTACATCTATGCCGCAGGGGCGTCCGTAACCTCGCAATGTCTGCATTGCGACTTACCCTATTGATGCTGTCCTGGAACGACAGTCGAGGTTTCGGTCCTTCCCAAGCTCGGGCAGGTCCCACTTGTCCTCGTCCAAAAGGGCTGAAAAGCCTCAGAGGGGCTCAGCTTCCGGCCGGGCTCAATCACGCCCAAGGAAGGCAGCCGGAGGAACCGCTACCAAGGCGGTCTCCTCATGACTCTCAGCTCTCTCATCTCTCCGCATCCACGGTTGATGGCAGACTCGCTCGCCTTTGGCGACATTTAGCTGCCACAGGTCACAGACCGGTGGGTGAGGGACATTGTGCCCACGTGCACAGGACAGAGTTCGGTTCTCGTCCTCCGACTCGATTCTTCAGACCGTCCCCACCTCCCCACCGAGCCGATGCTCTTCTGCAGGCAGAAGGAGTGGTAATCCCTGTTCCTCTTCAGGAACAAGACACGGTTTTTCTCCAATCTGGTTGTGGTGCCAAAAAAGGATGGCTCTTTCCGTTCCGTTCTGGACCTAAAACTGCTCAACGAGCACGTGGAGGCCAGGCGGTTCCGGATGAAACCCTCCGCTCCGCCATTGCCTCAATGTCTCAAGGAAATTTCCTAGCATCAATAGACATCAAAGATGCTTATATCCACGTGCCGATTGCTACAGAGCACCAATGTTTTTCTACGTTTCGTGATAGGTGACGACCATCTTCAGTGCGTAGCTCTGCCATTCGGTCTGGCGACAGCCCCACGGGTGTTCACCAAGGTCATGGCGGCAGGGGTAGCAGTCTTGCACTCACAGGGACACTCTGTGATCCCTTACTTGGATGATCTACTTGGCAAGGCACCCTCTCAAGAGGCATGCCAACTCAGCCTGAATGTTGCGCTGGAGACTCTCCAGACGTTTGGGTGGCTCATCAACTTCTCAAAGCCAAACCTGTCACCGACCCAATCACTAACGTATCTTGGCAGGATTTTCATACCCTCTCAGCGCTAGTGAAGCTTCCGCTGGACAAGCAGCGGTCACTACAGACTGGGGTGCAGACTCTCCTTCAAGGTCAGTCGCACTCCTTAAGACGCCTCATGCACTTCCTCGGGAAGATGAGCAATGGAGGCGGTTCCGTTTACGCAGTTTCATCTGCGTCCACTTCAATGGGACATTCTCCGCCAATGGGACGGGAAGTCAACATCCCTGAACAGGAAAGTATCCCTTTCACAGACGGCCAAGGACTCTCTGTAATGGTGGCTTCTTCCCACCTCATTATCACAGGGAAGATCCTTCCTACCACCGTCTTGGGCGGTGGTCACGACAGATGCGAGTCTGTTAGGGTGGGGAGCAGTTTTTTCTCCACCACAGGGCTCAGGGTACGTGGACTCAGCAGGAGTCCACCCTTCAGATCAATGTTCTGGAAATCAGAGCAGTGTATCTTGCCCTTATAGCCTTCCAGCAGTGGCTGGAAGGAAGGCAGATCCGAATTCAGTCGGACAACTCCACAGCGGTGGCATACGTCAACCACCAAGGGGGGACACGCAGTCGGCAAGCCTTCCAGGAAGTCCGGCGGATTCTGATGTGGGTGGACGCCACGGCCTCCACCATATCCGCAGTTCACATCCCCGGCGTAGAAAATTGGGAAGCAGACTTCCTCAGTGGCCAGGGCATGGACGCAGGGGAATGGTCCCTTCACCCGGACGTGTTTCAGGAAATCTGTCGCCGATGGAGAAGGCCGGACGTCGACCTAATGGCGTCCCGGCACAACAACAAGGTCCCAACCTTCATGGCACGGTCTCGCGATCAAAGAGCTCTGGCGGCAGACGCCTTAGTGCAAGATTGGTCGCAGTTCCGGCTCCCTTATGTGTTTCCACCTCTGGCACTCTTGCCCAGAGTGCTACGCAAGATCAGATCCGATTGCAGCCGCGTCATACTCGTCGCCCCAGACTGGCCGAGGAGGGCGTGGTATCCGGATCTGTGGCATCTCACGGTCGGCCAACCGTGGGCACTACCAGACCGACCAGACTTACTGTTCCAAGGGCCGTTTTTCCATCGGAATTCTGCGGCCCTGAACCTGACTGTGTGGCCATTGAGTCCTGGATCCTAGCGTCTTCAGGATTATCCCAAGGGGTCGTTGCCACCATGAGACAGGCTAGGAAGCCCACGTCTGCTAAGATCTACCACAGAACGTGGAGGATATTCTTATCCTGGTGCTCTGCTCAGGGAGTGTCTCCCTGGCCATTTGCATTGCCTACCTTTCTATCTTTCCTGCAATCTGGGTTAGAAAAAAGGTTTGTCGCTCGGCCTCCTTAAAGGTCAGGTCTCGGTGCTATCCGTCTTTTTTCAGAGGCGTTTGGCGCGCCTTCCTAAGGTGCGCACGTTCCTACAGGGGGTTTGCCATATCGTACCCCCGTACAAGCGGCCGTTAGATCCATGGGATCTGAACAGGGTACTAGTTGTCCTCCAGAAGCCGCCCTTCGAGCTTCTGAGGGAGGTTTCACTTTCTAGACTATCACAGAAAGTGGCTTTTCTGGTAGCGATCACATCTCTTCGGAGAGTGTCTGAGCTGGCAGCGCTGTCATCCAAGGCTCCCTTCCTGGTCTTCCACCAGGACAAGGTAGTGCTGCGCCCCATTCAGGAGTTTCTCCCGAAGGTGGTATCCTTTTTTCATCTTAATCAGGATATCTCTTTGCCTTCGTTTTGTCCTCATGCAGTTCATCGGTATGAGAAGGATTTACTTTTGTTAGATCTGGTGAGAGCACTCAGAATCTACATTTCCCGCACGGCGCCCTTGCGCCGTTCGGATGCACTCTTTGTCCTTGTCGCTGGTAAGCCCAAAGGGTCGCAGGCTTCTAAGGTCACCCTGGCTCGATGGATCAAAGAACCAATTCTTGAAGCCTACCGTTCTGCTGAGCTTCCGGTTCCATCAAGGCTGAAGGCCCATCCTACCAGAGCCGTGGGTGCGTCCTGGGCATTGCGACACCAGGCTTCGGCTCAACAAGTGTGCCAGGCAGCCACCTGGTCCAGCCTGCACACTTGCACCAAGCATTATCAGGTGCATACCTATGCTTCGGCGGATGCCAGCTTAGGTGGAAGAGTCCTGCAGGAGGCAGTGACACCCCCGTAGGGGAGGGCTGTTTTTGCAGCTCTAACATGAGGTATTTCTTTACCCACCCAGGGACAGCTTTTGGACGTCCCAATCGTCTGGGTCTCCCAATAGAGCGCTGAAGAAGAAGGGAATTTTGTTACTTACCGTAAATTCCTTTTCTTCTAGCTCTTATTGGGAGACCCAGCACCCGCCCTGTTGTCCTTCGGGATGTTTTTTTGTTGATTGCGGGTACACATGTTGTTCATGTTGAACGGTTTTTCAGTTCTCCGATGTTATTCGGAGTTAATTTGTTTAAACCAGTTATTGGCTTCCTCCTTCTTGCTTTGGCACTAAAACTGGAGAACCCGTGATACCACGGGGGGGGTATAGCCAGAGGAGGAGGGGCCTTGCACTTTTGATGTAGTGCTTTGTGTGGCCTCCAGAGGGCAGTAGCTATACCCCAATCGTCTGGGTCTCCCAATAAGAGCTAGAAGAAAAGGAATTTACGGTAAGTAACAAAATTCCCTTCTTTGTTGCCTTTTAAAAAGGAAGACTTTATCTGTGCTCATCTAAACGTCCCTTTAATGTCGCACACCTTTTCTTAGGACGGCACGGATGTTTTATTCACTTAGTCGCTCCATTTGCTCCAAGTTTTACCTTCAAAACATCAAATGCAAAGGGAGTATTTTTGCAAAATTGATGGAAAATGTAGCAGAACAAGGTATTTGACAATATTCGTTTTATCTTTTGCGTCAAGACAATGTTTATTCGATGCCACCTCCTTTCCATAATCCTCATTAATTTACAGGTCCAGATCTGCTCTGAAAGCAATATTGTGCCCTTTGTGCAAAGGAAACATTCACTGACGGATAAGTAGACTAATTGGTGCATTACACTGTAGCAAGCGTTGCTGGTTTCGCTTATAGTGGCATGCAAAAGTTTGGGCAGCCCTGCTAAATTACTGTTATTATGAACAAGTTGGAGCTGAAATGATCTCTAAAAGGCATAAAGTTAGAGGTGACACATTTCCTTTTGTATTTTAGGCAAAAAAAAAATTAAAATTTTCATCTCTTTTAATTTTGAAAAATTACAAAAAGGAAAATGGGCCGATGCAAAAGTTTGGGCACCCTTGGAGATTTGTGCGCTCAGATAACTTTAACCAAGCTTTCAGACCTTAATTAGCCTTTTAGGGTTATGGCTTGTTCACTATCATTGTTAGGAAAGGCCAGGTGATGCAAATTTCACAGCTTCATAAACACTCAGCTTCCTCTAAACTTGTGCCAAAAAACTGCAGCCATGGGTTCTTCTAAACAGCTGCCTAGCACTCTGAAAATGAGAATAGTGGAGGCCCACAAAGCAGGAGAAGGCTATAAGCAAATAGTAAAATGTTTTCTAGTTGCCCTTCCCTCAGTTCGAAATGTGAGTAACTCTACCGTCAAACTTTCGACGCTCCAGCGATCCCACCAGCGATCTGACCTGGAAGGGATCGCTGGAGCGTCATTACATGGTCGCTAGTGAGCGGTCAGTCAGGCAGATCTCCACAGCGATCAGAGATCAGCCACCAGCCACCCATGTAACGACGCTGTGCTTGGTAACCTTGGTACCATTGGATTACTAAGCAAAGCGCTTTGCTTATAGTTACCCGATGTGTACCTTGGCTACGTGTGCAGGGAGCCGGCTTCTAGAAGCTGCGGATGCTGGTAACCAAGGTAAATATCGGGTAACCAAGCAAAGCACATTGCAAATTTTTTATTTTTTTCTCACTGAAATGCATGTATTTTTAGTAAAAAAAAAATGTAATTTTTGTAATTTCACCGTTTTACCTTCTATAGTCTCTATATTGCACTGTCTAACTGAGATTACATCAGTGAGCACACTTTGATGGTCCAATGTGAGCGGTTTTCATTCATTCATTCATTTTTTTTTTAATCCATTCCTTTTTAAATGATTTATGACCACATCAAAGTTGTACGTGCAGAAAACAAAGCCAGCAAAAGCCAAACAAAGGAAATCTTTTAAAGAAACCGAATTGCAGAAATGATTTTATAGCCCCAGAAGTGGACACCCCCTCTAAACAGTGCTAGGTTCCTGGGGGGATATAGCCCAACTCCAGGGAGCGGGGCTGACTCGTTGGCTCTCGCTCACCTACGTGTAAACCTTTGAGATGATGGCACTGTGTAACATCACATCAGTCGGAGGAGGCTGCCCGCTGACACGGCCTCTCCCTCTCTTTTATTTTTCTTTCATGTTTTCTGGGCTGTAAATGAAAAAGGAGATGTAAGCACATTTGGAAAAAAAAATGGGTTTAGTCTGCCTTTAAAAACCCAGCATGGTCACAAGAGTTTATGGGCACGCGGCCGCCGCACCACCGGCCCCTCTCCGAGATGAATAGTTTAATGAACTTGGCATCCCTCACACAGAACAGCGTGAGCTAAAGTGCCGTGTGCTGGCGTTATCTTCTCGCAGTAATAGAAAAGATTTACTCCAGGTTCCACTCCAGTGACCGGTGCCGCCATCAGAGGCTACACACTTTGCATAGATTTGGAGAATGGCAAATGCCTCCTGATAAACGCCAACAAAAAAATAACAAGACTCCATCCGGCGAGGTCGGCGATTTCTCCATTCATTGGGTGATTGGAAGGGAACAGATTCCTCTGATACAGGGCCGGCTCTGCCCTCCACATCCAGTACCAATTGCCCCAACACCCCAAACCGTACGTGCACACATGCAGAATTCACTGAAGAAATATCTACTAGGAAAACAAAAAAAAAAAATGGATATATAAATAAAATTTAAATTTGACGAGACTTTTCCCCATATTATATATGCGCACATTATATATATATATATATATATATATAATATATATATATATATATATATATATATAATTTCTACATACACAGTACAGACCAAACGTTTGGACACACCTTCTCATTCAGAGAGTTTTCTTTATTTTCATGACTCTGAAAATTGTAGATTCACATTGAAGGCATCAAAACTATGAATTAAAACACGTGGAATGAAATACTTAAAGTGTGAAACAACTGAAAATATCTCTCATATTCTAGGTTCTTCAAAGTAGCCACCTTTTGGCTTTGATTACTGCTTTGCACACTCTTGGCATTTTCTTGATGAGCTTCAAGAGGTAGTCACCGGAAATGGTTTTCCAACAGTCTTGAAGGAGTTCCCAGAGATGCTTAGCACTTGTTGGCCCTTTTGCCTTCACTCTGCGGTCCAGATCACTCCAAACTATCTCAATTGGGTTCAGGTCTGGTGACTGTTGAGGCCAGGTCATCTGTCGTAGCACCCCATCAATTTTTTTCTCCTTCTTAGTCAAATAGCCCTTACACAGCCTGGAGGTGTGTTTGGGGTCATTGTCCTGTTAAAAAATAAATGATAGTCCAACTAAACTCAAACCAGATGGAATAGCACGCCGCTGCAAGATGCTGTGGTAGCCATGCTGGTTCTGTATGCCTTCAATTTTGAATAAATCCCCAACAGTGTCACCAGCAAAGCACCCCCACACCATCACACATCCTCCTCCATGCTTCACGCTGGGAACCAGCCATGTAGAGTCCATCCGTTCACCTTTTCTGCAAAGACACTGTGGTTGGATCCAAAGATCTCAAATTTGGACTCCTCAGACCAAAGCACAGATTTCCACTGGTGTAATGTCCATTCCTTGTGTTCTCTAGCCCAAACAAGTCTCTTCTGCTTGTTGCCTGAGAGATGAGAAGGTGTGTCCAAACTTTTTGTCTGTACTGTGTGTGTGTGTGTGTGTGTATGTGTGTGTGTATGTATGTATGTATGTATATATATATATATATATATATATATATATATATATATATATATATATATATATATATATATATATATATATATATATATATATATATATATATATATATATATATATATATATATATATATATATATATATACACACACATACATACATATACACATATATATATATATATATATATATAATGTGTATATGTATGTATGTGTGTGTATATATATATATAATATATATATATATACATACATACATACACACACACACACACACACACACACACACACACACACACACACACACACACACACACACACACACACACAGTACAGACAAAGTTTGGACACACCTTCTCATCTCTCTATATATATATACATATATATATATATGTGTGTGTATATAATATAAGAGAAGAGAAGTCTTGTAACATTAAATTTTTTTTAATAAATATGTTAAAATGAGAGATGCTCACAAATCTACACAGAAATATTCACAAAAATACACCAAACTAAGTGTGTGATGCTAGGAGGCTAAACCAATAACAAGGGGAGCTAGCCCTGATCGGCCCTTCTCTCGCTCCTACCTAGCCGCGGAGGTTGGCACTCTAATCCTGCGCTGATGGCGCCCCCGGTCACAGTCCCTACAGGCCCTAAACAGATGGAGAAAGAGACAGTAAACCAACTGATATAGGTCACACAAATGCAGAAAAAATTGCTGGGGTACCAAATATAAATTACAAACTTCAACTCCACCTGTATCAATGAACCTGGGGAAAAAGGGCAAAAACCCAGATCTACCACTCAATAAGAATGTGGTAAAGGACCATCCGACGCTTTTCCCCTCTAAAGCTGGGTTCACACATAGCGACAGCGACAACGACGTCGCTGTTACGTCACCATTTTCTGTGACGCAACAGCGACCTTGTAAGTCGCTGTTATGATCGCTGCTTAACTGTCAAACACCGCAGACGCAGCAGCGATCATAACGACACGCGTCGCTGTGCTACATGTGCAGAGAGCAGGGAGCCGCGCACACTGCTTAGCGCTGGCTCCCTGCACTCCTAGCTACAGTACATATCGGGTTAATTACCCGATGTGTACTGCAGCTACATGTGCAGGGAGCCGGCACTGGCAGCTAGAGCGGCGGACGCTGGTAACGAAGGTAAATATCGGGTAACCAGGGAAAGGTCTTCCCTTGGTTACCCGATGTTTACCGTGGCTACAGCTTACCGCAGCTGCCAGATGCCGCCTCCTGCTCCCTGCTCGCTTCAATTCATCGCTCTCTCGCTGTCACACACAGCGATGTGTGTGTCACTGCGGGAGAGCGACGACCACAGCAGGGGCCAGGTCGTTGCTGGATGTCACACACAGCGACAGCGACGGGACGTCGCTGCAACGTCACAGAAAATGGTGACGTAGCAGCGACGTCGTCGTCACTGTGTGTGACACCACCCTAATAATCTTCCTCAGGAGTGGAATGAAAAGACTAGAGGTCAATACAGGTACAACCCAAAAATATAGTAAATGTAGAGTATAATTAATAACTACTTCTTATTCCACTCCTGAGGAACCTCTTAGAGGAAAACGTGTCGGGTGGTCCTTGACCACATTCTTATTGAGTGGTACATCTGGGTCTTTGCCCTTTTTCCCCAGGTTCATTGATACCAGTGGAGTTGAATTTTGTAATATATATTTGGTATTGCCCCAGCAATTTTTTTTTTTTTGTGCATTTGTGTGACCTATATCAGTTGGAGAAAGGGACCATAAAGAAAATCAACTGTTTAGGGCCTGTAGGGACAGTAGATGGTGAGCAGGGGCGCCATCAGCACAGGATAGGGTACAGACCTCTGCGCCAAGGTAAGAGTCAGAGAAGGGCTGATCAGGGCTAGCTCCCCTTGTTTTTTGGTTTAGCCACCTGGTATCTCACATTTAGTTTAATGTATATTTGTGAATGTTTCTGTGAAGGTTTGTGAGAAAAATGTGCTTCAAATACTGGTGTTAGCAGGAAAAATGGTGCGTAAAATCCATGCGTTTTTCATTTGGACAGAAAAAAAGCTAAATTATTTTTTCATTTATTTAATTCTGGAGAAAATGTGGGCAGATTTTGTCCATGCTACGTCAAAAAACATTTTGCACAGAAAAATCTTGGCGAAAGCATAAGTGAATCTGGCTGTTCCTCATGCAGATTCATCAAAATTCCCACCGCGCGTCCACAGCAGAAATCTTGGCTTTGGATTTCTCCCACAGATCCCCCATAAATGAGACCAAATGGCTTCTGGGTAGATAACTTGTCACCCTCTATGACTGACTATGATCTTCTTTGACCCTCTATGATCTTCTTTGACCCACTGTGAGCGTCTTTGACCCTCTATGATCTTCTTTGACCCACTGTGAGCGTCTTTGACCCACTGTGAGCGTCTTTGACCCACTGTGAGCGTCTTTGACCCACTGTGAGCGTCTTTGACCCACTGTGAGCGTCTTTGACCCACTGTGAGCGTCTTTGACCCACTGTGAAAGTCTTTGACCCACTGTGAGCTTCTTTGACCGTCCTGAGCTTCCTCGACCGCTTGTGGTCCTCTGTGGTCTTATATGATCGCCTATGACCCTCTATGCTGAAATGATAATCTTACATTTCCAGTTATTACCAGTAAGTGAACAGGGCATTGCAAGCTATAAGGTCCACATTGGCGCGTGGTCAATGCCCATCATGCCATTGCTTGCTTTCCACCATTCTCCCACTTGTGCAGACTGATTATATATTCTATGTATTATAATACACCAGTCACAGCCAACGCTTTGGCTTTCAGGCCTCACCATTTCACATTGGTCTGCTACCTAACAATCGTCTGTCTGTACGGAGCATGTGCAGTTGGGGCACATTGAGGAAGATTGATTAAATTCTACAAATGCCAAAAATCGATATTGGAAACAAAGTGATCCCGTCACAATGAAAATACTGCCCAGTCTGATGGCTGCATGTTATAGAGCAGAAGGAGAAGGGCACATTGCCCAAGTTTTGTGGGAAGCAAATCAATATAATCTGGGTTTTATTGACTTTAATCCCTACTACATTTGGAATCTAGGAGTCCGGTAGGCGGAGATTGGTGCTAATCGCTGAAGGCTGCCAGCGTTGCATCTACCGGCATAAGTTGTAGCGGTCCAGCCAGCAGCAGCAGCTCTGGATGTGAGTGGAGATTGGTGAGTAATATCTGGGTGGTGTGTAATATAAGTGCCTCTTTTGTCCGGTATTGCAGTCTTTCTGTACCCTCTCCTTCTACGTTGGTGTATAGAATAACACTTGGGCCGGTTGTAGAGCGTCTCATATGGAGATGTCATCTAATGCTGCCCCCAGAGCTGCTCGGCTCATCCTCCTCTTCATTACCGGCAGACACCTGCCAGCGAGATCCTTCACTCCTGTCTAAGATGTAAATGTAGCAGGGGGATTATTGTTACCGGCGTCCCCTATCAGCCGGAGACTCGGGGCCATTCTGACTATAATACTCTGCAGGTGTAGAGAGGAGATTAGCGGCGTCCATCTCTCTCCGCTCCGTCCGGAGGGAATGTGACAGTAAACACTTCCATGAATACTAAAGAGTCGTGTCACTTTCCTCTGATGAATTGAGCACTTGTTCCTAGCTTTAGGTGTCGCGTATGGAAACATGCGCCCACCCCAGCGAAGACCCCCTCATCCTCCCCGTTGAGATCTTTATCTTTAAATAATGGGACCGATCTCTTGAATGCAAAAAAAAAAAGACTTTACATCAATAATTTACTAGTTAATTACTTCATTATGAATTTTTCATTGGGACGCCTTGAAAGGCACCAACCTAGTGGCAGCAATGTGTGCACCAGCGGAGTGAGGGGTCTGCGCTCAAGCCAAGCCCAAAGGAGGGAAGTGAGGGAAGAACGGAGGGATCAGGTACGGGGGGCGTGCTGCCATCACTGCCGAAGTCACAAACATGGATTCTCACTACAATGGCTTCTGCCGGGGAAAACTCCAGCAGAAAGTCAACAGTCCGATCTCAAAGTTCATGTGATGGAAACTGGCAATGTGAGCAAGCAGAAAGGATTGACAAAGACTTAAAACGTCAGTCTGGTGGGGTGTTCCCAGTATACACTGGTTCTTGTGGGGTGTTCCCAGTATACACTGGTTCTTGTGGGGTGTTCCCAGTATACACTGGTTCTTGTGGGGTGTTCCTAGTATACACTGGTTCTTGTGGGGTGTTCCCAGTATGCACTGGTTCTTGTGGGGTGTTCCCAGTATACACTGGTTCTTGTGGGGTGTTCCCAGTATGCACTGGTTCTTGTGTGGTGGTCCCAGTATGCACTGGTTCTTGTGGGGTGGTCCCAGTATGCACTGGTTCTTGTGGGGTGGTCCCAGTATGCACTGGTTCTTGTGGGGGTGGTCCCAGTATGCACTGGTTCTTGTGGGGGTGGTCCCAGTATGCACTGGTTCTTGTGGGGGTGGTCCCAGTATGCACTGGTTCTTGTGGGGTGGTCCCAGTATGCACTGGTTCTTGTGGGGGTGGTCCCAGTATGCACTGGTTCTTGTGGGGGTGGTCCCAGTATGCACTGGTTCTTGTGGGGGTGGTCCCAGTATGCACTGGTTCTTGTGGGGTGTTCCCAGTATGCACTGGTTCTTGTGGGGTGGTCCCAGTATGCACTGGTTCTTGTGGGGTGGTCCCAGTATGCACTGGTTCTTGTGGGGTGGTCCCAGTATGCACTGGTTCTTGTGGGGGTGGTCCCAGTATGCACTGGTTCTTGTGGGGGTGGTCCCAGTATGCACTGGGTCTTGTGGGGTGGTCCCAGCGTGCACTGGGTCTTGTGGGGTGGTCCCAGCGTGCACTGGGTCTTGTGGGGTGGTCCCAGCGTACCCTGGGTCTTTCTGGGGTGGTCCCGGCGTACCCTGGGTCTTTGTGGGCTGGTCCCGGCGCACCCTGGGTCTTTGTGGGCTGGTCCCGGCGCACCCTGGGTCTTTGTGGGCTGGTCCCGGCGCACCCTGGGTCTTTGTGGGCTGGTCCCGGCGTACCCTGGGTCATAATTATGGTGTTCCAAGTGTATGGTTTGTCTTGGGTGTTGCCAGCATGTATCTTCTGTGAGTGTGCCCAGTAGCCAGCCAATTTTGTAGGGTTTTCCTTGATATATGGTCAGTTTTGCAGGGGTGTCACTGAATCACAGCTGGTTTTGCAGGGATGTTCCCGGTATATGGCTCGTTTTGCGAAGGTGTTCCCAGCATACGAGTGTTTCGCAGGGGTGACAAGGTATAAGGCGGATTTTTGCAGAGGTGTCCCTAGTTTATGGCCAGTCTTGTGGGGGTGTTCCTGGTATACAGCCTGTTTTGCAGTTGTGTCCCCGGTATATAACTAGTTTGCAGGTGTGGACTGGTTTTGCAGAGGTGTTCCTGCTTTATGGCTGGACTTGTGGGGGTGTCCCTGGCATATAGCTTATTTTGTGGTACTCTCCCCGGTGTTTGGCTGGTCCTATGTGGATGTCCCTGGTGTGTGGCTAGTCTTGTGTGGGTGTCCGCAGTATACAGCTGGTTTTGCAGTGGTGTCCTTGGTATGCGGCTGGTTTGCAAGTGTGGACCAGTTTTGTGGAGGTATCCCTGGTATATGGCTGGTCTTGTAGGGGTGTTGACAGTATATAGCAAGTTTTGCAGTTGTATGCCACTATACCAGTAGTTTGCAGCAATCTCCCTGGTATATGGCAGATTTTTTTTGCTGGGGTGTTCCTGGTATACAGCCGCTCTTGCGGGAGTGTTGCTGGTGTACAGTTGGGTCCAGAAATATTTGGACAGTGACACAATTTTCGCGAGTTGAGCTCTGCATGCCACCACATTGGATTTGAAATGAAAGCTCTACAACAGAATTCAAGTGCAGATTGTAACGTTTAATTTGAAGGTTTGAACAAAAATATCTGATAGAAATTGTAGGAATTGTACACATTTCTTTACAAACACTCCACATTTTAGGAGGTCAAAAGTAATTGGACAAATAAACCAAACCCAAACAAAATATTTTTTATTTTCAATATTTTGTTGCGAATCCTTTGGAGGCGATCACTGCCTTAAGTCTGGAACCCATGGACATCACCAAACGCTGGGTTTCCTCCTTCTTAATGCTTTGCCAGGGCTTTACAGCCGCAGCCTTCAGGTCTTGCTTGTTTGTGGGTCTTTCCGTCTTAAGTCTGGATTTGAGCAAGTGAAATGCATGCTCAATTGGGTTAAGATCTGGTGATTGACTTGGCCATTGCGGAATGTTCCACTTTTTTGCACTCATGAACTCCTGGGTAGCTTTGGCTGTATGCTTGGGGTCATTGTCCATCTGTACTATGAAGCGCCGTCCGATCAACTTTGCGGCATTTGGCTGAATCTGGGCTGAAAGTATATCCCGGTACACTTCAGAATTCATCCGGCTACTCTTGTCTGCTGTTATGTCATCAATAAACACAAGTGACCCAGTGCCATTGAAAGCCATGCATGCCCATGCCATCACGTTGCCTCCACCATGTTTTACAGAGGATGTGGTGTGCCTTGGATCATGTGCCATTCCCTTTCTTCTCCAAACTTTTTTCTTCCCATCATTCTGGTACAGGTTGATCTTTGTCTCATCTGTCCATAGAATACTTTTCCAGAACTGAGCTGGCTTCATGAGGTGTTTTTCAGCAAATGTAACTCTGGCCTGTCTATTTTTGGAATTGATGAATGGTTTGCATCTAGATGTGAACCCTTTGTATTTACTTTCATGGAGTCTTCTCTTTACTGTTGACTTAGAGACAGATACACCTACTTCACTGAGAGTGTTCTGGACTTCAGTTGATGTTGTGAACGGGTTCTTCTTCACCAAAGAAAGTATGCGGCGATCATCCACCACTGTTGTCATCCGTGGACACCCAGGCCTTTTTGAGTTCCCAAGCTCACCAGTCAATTCCTTTTTTCTCAGAATGTACCCGACTGTTGATTTTGCTACTCCAAGCATGTCTGCTATCTCTCTGATGGATTTTTTCTTTTTTTTCAGCCTCAGGATGTTCTGCTTCACCTCAATTGAGAGTTTCTTAGACCGCATGTTGTCTGGTCACAGCAACAGCTTCCAAATGCAAAACCACACACCTGTAATCAACCCCAGACCTTTTAACTACTTCATTGATTACAGGTTAACGAGGGAGATGCCTTCAGAGTTAATTGCAGCCCTTAGAGTCCCTTGTCCAATTACTTTTGGTCCCTTTAAAAAGAGGAGGCTATGCATTACAGAGCTATGATTCCTAAACCCTATCTCCGATTTGGATGTGAAAACTCTCATATTGCAGCTGGGAGTGTGCACTTTCAGCCCATATTATATATAGAATTGTATTTCTGAACATGTTTTTGTAAACCGCTAAAATAACAAAACTTGTGTCACTGTCCAAATATTTCTGGACCTAACTGTATGACCAGTCTTGCAAAAGAGCACAGAAATTTCAGTCAAAGACCTTCATGTGTGTGTGTGTGTGTGTGTGTGTGTGTGTGTGTAGGGGGTCCTCAGTAGGTATAGCAACTGGCGTAGCCAGGTATGGTGTGATGTCCACTGCTGTCTGTGGCAATATGGCGTGGTGTCCACCACTGTCTATGTGGCAATATACACATACAGCGGTGGACACTGCGTCATACCTGACTACGCCAGTTGCTATACCTTCTGAGGACTTCCTGCACGCACACTGATGAAGGTCTTTGACCGAAACATCTGTGCTTGTGCTGGTCCTAAAAGTTATTCTCCATTAAAGACCACTATTCACATTTATCTTGAGTGCCAAGTTTCTACATCTACTTGAGACTTTTTTGGACCCTACTAGAGTGCCGTGTATATCAACTCGCTCAGTCTTGCAAGAGCGTCACTGTCCAGTATACAGCCGGTTTTGCGGGAGTGTCCCTGGTATATGGCTGGTCTTGCGGAGTGGTTCCTGATATGCATGTGTTAGTACCTACAAAAATAACTGATGCCAGGGTCCTGGGTGCACAAGACCCATTGATGCACGTGGGCAGTGAACGCTGGCCCGGTAGGTCCGAGAACACAGGACAGCGCCTGCAGCACAGAATGATGGATGCCTTTAGAGGACATGTGCTGATTCTGCCTCGGCGGCTCAGTTGTCTTGTTAACACAAGAGGATTACATACACTGTGTTCCAAATTATTATGCAAAAAATATTTTTTCATATTTTCCTAAATTAACTTTATGAATTGCAGTCATTGTTATTTTCCAGGCATCTACTATTCGAGTATAATTGAAATGTTTTTGATCAAACTGCCTACGAAAACAGTATATTTTTAAAAATAATAAACACTCAAAATGCATGTTCCAAATTATTATGCACAGCAGAGTTTTCAACCTTTTTTTATTTTTATTTTGAAAAACAAAATGGTCAATTTGTGAAATTCTAAGCATTATCAGCTTATTACAAAATGAAATCAAACAGTTTTCAAGTCAAAACTTAATTCTAGGTGATGTTACATTTGCACATAGGACCCCTTGTTTGAAAGAAGCTTCTGAACTCTCTCGTCCATTGAATTTGTCAGTTTTTAGATAGTTTGTGCTTCAATTGTTTTGCATGTGGACAGAATACCCTCCCAGAGCTGTTGCTTAGATGGGAACTGCCTCCCGCCATCATAGACGCTCCTTTTGATGATGCTCCAGAGGTTCTCAATGGGGTTGAGGTCAGGGGAAGATGGTGGCCACACCATAAGTTTGTCCTCTTTTATGCCCATAGCAGCCAGAGATGCAGATGTGTTATTTGCAGCATGAGACGGTGCATTATCATTCATGAAAATGATCTTGCTGCGGAATGCACTGTTCTTCCTCCTGAACCATGGCAGGAAGTGCTGTTTTAGAAACTCCACATAGATTATGGAGTTCATCTTTACCCCTTCAGGGATCCTAAAGGAGATGACAATCTCTCTCCCCATGATTCCAGCCCAAAACATTACTCCACCTCCTCCTTGTTGGCGCCTTAGCCGTGTTTTCATGGGGTGTCCATCAACCAGCCATCCTCCACTCCATCCATCTGGAACATGGAGCGTTGCACGGCACTCATCGGTGAACAAAACAGTTTGGAAGTCAGTCTTCATGTATCGTTTGGCCACTGGAGCCATTTCTGCTTGTGTGCAGTGGGTAGAGGTGGTCGACAGGATGGCTTACACACAGCTGCAAACCTCTGAAGGACCCTGCATCTTGTTGTTCGGGGGACGTTGGAGGCACCAGAAGCTTCAAAAACCTGTCTCCTGCTATGATAAGGCATTTTAGCTGCTGCTCTTTTAACCTGACGCAATTGCCTGTTGGAAAGAGTCCGCAATGTCTCCTTATCAGCACGCACACGCGTGTGCTGTGAATCCGCTACATACTTTTTGATTGTGCGATGATCACGATGAAGTGTCTTGGCAATGTTGATTGTAGTCATGCCTTCACCTAAATCCTCCACAATTTGTTGCTTCTCAGCAGCCGACATCCTTTTTCTTTCCCATTTTGGCAAAAATGCTGGCTGCTTAATAATCTGGAACAGCCTTCTTAAGTAGTCTTGCCTTTATTTGGACACACCTGCCAAACTAATGTGCACAGGTATCTGCAATTGCTGTCAGTGATATAAAGAGCCCTGACACACATCACCAGCAATGAATATAAATGACAAACAAAAAATGTCTAACCTTATCACTCCTAAACTCTTTTTGCATAATAAATTGGAACACCGTGTATTAGTGTTATTCCCACACTTTAGAGGTTATTCCATAGGAGAGGTGGGCACTTGCAGATCGGGGGTCTGACTGCTCCATGCTCCATTCATGTCCATATTTGTCTTTTTTCCCTTTTACATTTGGTTACTCCTTTTTTATGTAGATGAATTCACAGCATAAACCATAGAGGGTATTTATCCCCCTTACAGTAGCGCACGCTCTGAATCCCCCATTACATGCAGCGTCTGTCTGCCATGCCCCCATCCGTCCACTAGAGGGCGGGCTTGCCTCACCGTCCTCCGTGTGACAATTGACCAATCCCTCGGCTGTGCGGATGCACATATGGCTGAATATTATCTTTTTATAGTTACAATTATGAGCAATTGGAGGGAATGACGGCTGAATTATACCGCGCTCATTTTATTTGCTTTACTTTTACATTCTAAATTTGGGCAAATGCAAACATGAAATTAACACGAGGTGTTGGGAGGCTGCGCTCACCTTGGCCTATTCCCAGCACGGCCACATACACAATTACATGCTGTTTACCTCTGTATAGCACTCATGTCATCTATTTTCCTTGTCACATCTCTGAAAGGCAGAAAGGAGCAGCGACCGCCACTGGCCGCACCGCTGCTCGCTGCACCGCCGCTCACCGCACCGCCGCCCGCTCGGAGAATGATTTAGCCTTCACAGGTAGAACGTGTCCACCAAATCGCAAATGGCATTTTATTCCTGCTCGCTTTACTGAGACTTTAACTTGATTGGGGAGATGAAAATCTTGCAGCAAGCGAGAACCGACCACGGCCAAGGCCCTGATTACATTACTGTGTCCGGTGAGAGCCCCCCGTGCACCGAGCCCCCTACACATGAATTCGGCAGGCACTGAGTGACGCTCGCTGCCTGGATTACACTGTGTCAGGCTGAAAAGCTCCTGTGATTACCGTTCAATGCGGCAACATAGCTGAGCGCAGTGTGACACCCCATAGATTTCTACGGGGCCAGTCTGTGCTTTCTGTAATATATTTAACCCCTCGTCCTGTAGCATATGTCATAATTTTAGCCCAGCGGACAGGGGGCGCTCCTGCGGGATAATAAAGCACTTGGGGTGTAACTCATGCTCATTGGGGCTCTGCAGTAAGAGGCGCCACAGAAAAAGCTTTTTTTATTTTTAGGCTTTTCTTTATTTCCAGAAGCAGCAGCAGGGGGCACCTTTACTACAATGGAGGTGGGGAGGCAGCAGGGGGCGCCCTTACTGTAATGGAGGTGGGGCGGCTGCAGGGGGTGCCCTTACTGTAATGGAAGTATTTTTTTTGTTAGTGGAGGTGCCACTCCTGCGGCACAGAGTAGCAGTTGTAGTGTTTGCTGATCATCCTGTAATAAACACAGTGGAACACTAGGGGGCACTAGTGTAATTGGTGTTTTTTTTTTTTTTTTTTTTTTTTTTTTTTATTTGCCCTACCAAATCTTATTTTCTAAAGCAGGGATCCGAAACCGTGGCTCGCCGTCGGTCCTCGGAAATGTAGCACTACATGGCCGCGGGCCTTCTGTTTGGCAGGACTAGCATAATGTGTGGGCAGACTGGGCAGCTGATCCAGGGCCCCCACACTCTGAGGGGCCCCCAGCCTTTTAATCATAAACTTCAACGATAGTACAAGTTCCGTACTATGACTGAAGCTTCCGCAGTTGCAGAATGACCTTTGATGACATCTCAGTCATGTGACTCACCTAAGGTCCTAACGCTGCACTTCTAGAGTCCCCAGACCTGCACATATGCAGTGTCAAGGACCTGGAGAACCCCGCCTCTATTTAAATGTGGGCGCGTCTTTCAGGCGTGCATACATTATGTACAGTACGGCGACTATATACCAGGAGGATTGGGGGGCTAATTTATATATCCTTATTATACAGCCTCCCCATATATATTATATAAAATAAATAATATAATGCCAGGAAAATGAGGACATGCTTGGGACATATATACCAGGATGGGGCTATATACCTGATTGGGGACATGATGGAGCCTTAAGGGGGCTTTACACGGTACGACCGATTGTGCAATTTCACAATCGATCGTACCCTTCCCCATCGTTTGTGCGTCACGGGCAAATCGCTGCCCGTGGCGCGCAAAGTCTGTAACCCCCGTCACACATACCTCTCGTGCGACCTCGCTGTGGGCGGCGAACGTCCACTTCCTGGAGTGGGAGGGACGTTCGGCGTCACAGCGACGTCACACGGCCGCCGGCCAATGGAAGCGGAAGGGCGCCCACCTCCTTCCTTCACATAGTCGGCGGTGGCCGCGTGACGCAGGTGAGCTGCTGTTCATCGTTCATAGTGTTGCAGTATTTCTCCCTTGTATGTGGTAATATTTGGTTACTACGTGGTCTAATTATGGTGTGGTGGTATTACTCTCTTGTATGTGGTTGTATTTGATCACTATGTGTTAGTAAAATGTTATCTGGTCATAGTGTCATGGTATTAATCCCTTGTATGTGCCTGTATCCGGTCACTATGTGGTGGTAATATGTTGTCTGGTTATGGTGTGGTGGTATTTCTCGTATGTGGTTGTATCCTGTCACTATGTGGTGGTAATATGTTGTCTGGTTATGGTGTGGTGGTATTTCTCGTATGTGGTTGTATCCTGTCACTATGTGGTGGTAATATGTTGTCTGGTCATGGAGTGGTGGTATTTCTCACTTGTATCTGGTATTATTTCTCTTGGTATAGTGTATTGTGTTGTGTATGGAGGTCACTTTTTCTCTCTATCAATATGGGGAAGATTCTTTATTTCCAATTGTTTCCGGTTTTCTACTGCTAAATTGGCTTTGACTATGTCTTCATCTCTACAATGTGGCTCTCGACCAACTTTCAAAGTCGAATGTGGCTCTCAAGGTAAAAAAAGGTTGGGGACCCCCATTCTAAAGCATGAGGAATGAGTTTGCCTCAATCGGTCCGGTCCTGGCAGCAGAATATGGCACAAGCCAGCTGTGGTCATAGTGCACCTCTGGGGGGCGCTGCTGGAGAGCCGGTGTGTTGCAGTGGGATGTTTTGCAGTATTCTTCCTCTTGTCTTATGTTGTGAAGAGCTGAAGTTTCCAGTCTGCTGCTACAATTTTGCATTGTTTTTGTTTTTATTTTTTAAAAAAAGTATAAGGAATTCCTTAACAAATATTTCCACCTCTACAACAACAGTACCGGGAGTGCCAGGAGCTGCTGAGCCTGTACCAGAAGTACCTGTCCGAGCAGCAGGAGAAGCTGAACCTGTCTGTGTCCGAGCGGAGCACCAGGACCAGCCGACCCCAGCAGGTGAGCCGCGTCGTACCCCTCTCCTCACCCCTCTGCTCTGCAGAGCATTACACCGTGACCCAGCTCTGCAGGCTTCACCACCACCGTTCGGCCCCCCCATCTCCTGGCACTGGCAGAGGCCTGTACTTTCTGCATCACGCAGGGTCCGGGGGAGCCCCGTGTTTGTTTTCTAATGAAGAGCAATTAGCGCACTGTATATCTTCTAATACAGTCGAAAAGGACATTTTAATGGGTGAATCAATTATGCAAATCGCCTCGCCTCTGCGGAGGTGCAGATAATGGGAGTTGGACACCGAGCAAAGTCTATACAAATGCTGAAAGACAGCGGACGGGAAGGGTTTCCAGCCTCCAAGCTCACGTGCCGCTCCTGCCAGGGATTAAATCATTATTCAGCGGAAAAAAAATAAATACAACCTCCAGGAAATGGGTATTTTACAGAATATTAATCCTCACCACCGTGCGGAGAGCGGGCAGCTATACCGCTATCTCTATGGCTCCTTCACATGTCCATGGTATTTTCCCTTTTTTTGTTGGTTTTTTTCAGATGCCACACATGTCATTATTAGGGATGATCGAATACTTTCAATATTCGACGAATATTTTCCGAATACCTCGCCGCTATGCGACTATTCGTGAATATTCAATGCGCAATGTAAGTCTATGGGAAACCCAAATAACAACTATTCGGTACTATTCGGGCTTCCCATAGACTTACATTGCGCAACGAATAGTTGAATAGCGGCGATGTATTCGGAAAATATTCGCGAAGCCGAATAATCGAAGATTTTAATCATCCCTAGTCATTATAACATACAGCCCTGTTCACATGTACATGTTCTTACAAGGTCCGTGTCTTTGTGCAAACCATAAGGAGACATGTCCGTTTTTTACTGGCAGCACAAGTCCATGGATCTGTGAAAACACGTGCCGCACACGGATGACGCATGTGTGTGTGCTTTACATGTTTAACATTGCAATGTATAGGAGAAGCTTCGGAATTTCAGTCTTTCTTGATCCTTGTCCCCCCCCCCCCCAAAAAACACCACTGATGGTAAAAACTGACGCGCAGATCCATAACAGATGACACCAATACTGTTTTTTTCTTGTGTTTCATACCGATGTGTGAATTAGACATTTGATGCAGAATAGATGATTTGCAATGTCCTAATCCAGCAGCCATGTTGGTTGTCTGTTGGCCTTGAGAGCACAGCACTGCAAACCCCCTACCTGCCGTCATGTCCAGTGCCCCTTCTGATTAGGCGCGGTGTGACGTCAACGTTGTGGTGTAACATCGTGCTGGACCTACTATGCAGAAGAGGTGCCGGCGGCGAAGGATGGTTTCTCGCTATGGAGATTTTCGGTTGGAGTACAGATGGCGACAACCTGAGTGGCTGCAAGTCTCCAGACTCTAACACAACAGTCTCCTATGTATGTACACACGTGCATCTCAATAAATTAGAATATCATCAAAAAGTTTAATTTATTTAGTAATTCAATACAAAAAGGGAAACGCATATATTTTATATAGCGTCATTACACACAGAGGGATCTATTCCTATATATTATATAGAGACACTACACACAAAGGGATCTATTCCTCTATATTACATAGAGACATTACACACAGAGGGATCTATTCCTATATATTATATAGAGACATTACACACAAAGGGATCTATTTCTCTATATTACATAGAGACATTACACACAGAGGGATCTATTCCTCTATATTATATAGTCATTACACACAGAGGGGTCTATTCCTGTATATTATACAGAGACATTACACACAAAGGGATCTATTCCTCTATATTACATAGAGACATTACACACAGAGGGATCTATTCCTATATATTATATAGCGTCATTACACAGAGGGATCTATTCCTCTATATTATATAGAGACATTACACACAGAGGGATCTATTCCTCTATATTATATAGTCATTACACACAGAGGGATCTATTCCTATATATTATATAGAGACATTACACACAAAGGGATCTATTCCTCTATATTACATAGAGACATTACACACAGAGGGATCTATTCCTCTATATTATATAGTCATTACACACAGAGGGGTCTATTCCTGTATATTATACAGAAACATTACACACAAAGGGATCTATTCCTCTATATTACATAGAGACATTACACACAGAGGGATCTATTCCTCTATATTATATAGTCATTACACACAGAGGGGTCTATTCCTGTATATTATACAGAAACATTACACACAAAGGGATCTATTCCTCTATATTACATAGAGACATTACACACAGAGGGATCTATTCCTATATATTATATAGCGTCATTACACAGAGGGATCTATTCCTCTATATTATATAGAGACATTACACACAGAAGGATCTATTCCTCTATATTATATAGAGACATTACACACAGAGGGCTCTATTCCTCTATATTATATAGAGACATTACACACAGAGGGCTCTATTCCTCTATATTATATAGAGTCATTACACACAGAGGGGTCTATTCCTGTATATTATATAGAGACATTACACCCAGAGGGATCTATTCCTCTATATTCTATAGAGACATTACACACAGAGGGGTCTATTTCACGTGTTTATAATGTTGATGATTATGGCTTACAGCCAATGAAAACCCAAAAGTCATTATCTCAGAAGATTAGAATAATTACCACAAAACACCGCAAAGCGTTTAAAATGGTTCCTTAGTCTGGTTCAGTAGGCTACACAATCATGGGGAAGACTGCTGACTTGACAGATGTCCAGAAGGCAGTCAGTGACACACTCCACAAGGAGGGTAAGCCACAAAAGGTCATTGCTAAAGAAGCTGGCTGTTCAGAGTGCTGTATCCAAGCGTATTTATAGAATGTTCAGCGGAAGGAAAAAGTGTGGTAGAAAAAGGTGCACAAGCAACCGGATAACCGCAGCCTTGATAGGATTGTTAAGAAAGGCCATTCAGCAATTTGGTGGAGATTCACAAGGAGTGGACGCTGCTGGAGTCAGTGCTTCAAGAGCCACCACACACAGACGTATCCAGGACATGGGCTACAAGTGTCACATTCCTTGTGTCAGCTGCTCATGACCAATAGACAACACCAGATGCGTCTTACCTGGGCCAAGGAAAAAAAGAACTGGACTGTTCCTCAGTGGTCCAGGTTGGTGGTTTCAGATGAAAGTAAATTTTGCATTTCATTTGGAAATCGCGGTCCCAGATTCTGGAGGAAGAGTGGAGGCCACAATCCAAGCTGCTGAGGTCTAGTGTGAAGTCTCCACAATCAGTGATGGTTTGGGGAGCCATGTCATCTGCTGGCATAGCTCCACTGTGTTTTATCAAGACCAAAGTCAGTGCAGCCGTCTACCAGGAAATTTTGGAGCACGTAATGCTTCCCTCTCCCGACAAGCTTTATGGAGATGGCAATTTAATTTTCCAGCAGGACTTGGCCCCTGTCCACACACCACACACAATACCTGGTTTACTAACCACAGTATCACTGTGCTTGATTGGCCAGCACACTCTCCTGACCTAAACCCCATAGAGAATCTGAGAGACACCAGACCCAACAATGCAGACGAGCTGAAGGCTGCTATCAAAGCAACCTGGGCTTCCATAACACTTCAGCAGTGCCACAGGCTGATCGCCTCCACGCCACGCCGCATTGATGCAGCAATTAATGCAAAAGGAGCCCCGACCAAGTATTGAGGCATTTACTGTACAGACTTTTCAGTAGGGGCCAACATTTCTGAGCTTAAAATCATTTTTCAGTTGGTCTTGTATAATATTCTAATTTTCTGAGATAATGACTTTTGGGTTTTCATTGGCTGTAAGCCATAATCATCAACAGTAACAGAAATAAATACTTAAAATAGATCACTCTGTGTGTAATGACTTTATATAATATATAGGAAGAGATCCCTCTGTGTGTAATGACTCTACATAATATATAGAAATAGATCCCTCTGTGTGCAATGACTCTATATAATAGAAATAGATCCCTCTGTGTGTAATGACTTTATATAATATATAGAAATAGATCCCTCTGTGTGCAATGACTCTATATAATAGAAATAGATTCCTCTGTGTAATGACTATATAATATATAGAAATAGATCCCTCTGTGTGTAATGACTCTATATAATATATAGGAATAGATCCCTCTGTGTGTAATGACTTTGTATAATATATAGGAATAGATCCCTCTGTGTGTAATGACTCTATATAATATATGCGTTTCCCTTTTAGTATTGAATTACTGAAATTACCTTTGTGGTGATCTGATTTATTGAGATGCATGTGCATATATATATACATAGGAGACTGTTGCATTAGTCTGGAGACCTGCGGCCGCTCGGGTCGTTGCGGTCTGTACAGTTCCGGCCAGGACATCTTTGGGGGTGCTGTAAATGTTGCATTTGTGGATCCGACCTTGGCAGTGCCTTTTCGGGGTAATTCCCTCAGCAGTATATAACGCAGCAGATGTGCAGCGTGGGAACGTGCCGTAAGTGATGATCCAGTCTTGCTTTCTCCAATATACTGTTTTCAATGCCTTCATTTTCCAGATCTATGCTTGATGGTATTGGAGATGTTGTGTGTATTCAGGAGCTGGAAACTTGCCCTGTGCTTTATGGCGAAAATTGTAAGCGAGATTAGAGTAGAAATGAATGGCCCAGGAGGTGAATACAAATCTGTATCTGGGTGTATACTGTTACCATTCTGCCTTGTGCTGGTCTTCAGCAGTACAAGAGTTGCCATTATCCTTCCCACCCACTTAACATAGCGTTGTGGCTCTGCTGACTTTCCCCCTGTCTAAACGGCAAAGCTGAAACTTGAGATATAAAGTAGTGTGAGGCATTTGTGAACTCAATTGGCTACTTAAAATCAAAAGAACTCGAGATTTTTTTTATTTCAGACCGTCGCATGAAACTAGTGACCATCCAACATGTGTAAACCGAAAAGTCCAATCCTAATACATCTTCTTTTTGTGTTTTCCCCGCAATGTAAATTTGACCACTGATTGCTCCATTGATGAGACGCAATGATCACTAGGTCGGGGGTCCTCAGCTCCCCTGTTACTGCTTTGTGAACACACGTGCGCTGACAGACAGCGGAGTACAGTGTTCTTCTTTTCCCATCAGCCCCATAAACACACATGTATACAAATAAAATGTATAACTGAAGAATAACTGAACTCGTAGGAGCACTCCTATTCATAGACACTTAGAAATTGTCCATCAGGGGTTAAAATATCAGATGCAAGTAATACACTTGGCTCCTGGTCGCTTCTTTGTTATTGTGGTCTATTTTGCTTTTATGCATCGGTATGGGCACATGCTGAGTATTTGATGTAGATAGAGACAGACATAATTGCACAACACCCCCCCCCGAAATATAATAAAATTGAACCCTTTGTAGCTTATTGTACTTCTTTTTATGATTAAATAAATGAAAAAAATGACAGAGTCTCCCCCCTATGTTTGGTAACCAGCAGAGGTAAAGCAGACAGTTGGGGCTGATATTACCAGGCTGGGAAGGTCCATGATTATTGGGCCCTTTTCAGCCTAAAAATACCAGTTTGCCGCCGCCCCAAAAGTGGTGCATCACATTAGATACATCAGTTGTGGCACTTTTGCCTTGGCTCTTCCTGGTTGCCTTGGTGCGGTGGCAATGTGGGTAATGGTAGTTTGGGTTGATGTCAGCTTTGTAGTGTCAGCTGGCCTCATGCCCTGGTATTAGTAATGGAGAGGTGTCTATTAGACACCTTCATTACTACGGTAATTAATAAGTAAACACAAAAAACCATACACAAATACTTTTTCAAAAATACACTTCCCCCACACTCTCACTGGTTCACCTAGTCCAAGGATTCCCTATGCAGTCCAATGAATCTGACATAGTCCACAAATGGAAACCTGAAAGACAAAAAGACAAATAAAAACAAGAAACTGTCCCTTGTTCACCAATTTATTAGAAATCCAAGTTCCCAGCCCCTGTGCTTCCCACAATGTTGCTTGAATCATCTATGCAATGCCTCACATGCATCACAGCCAGGAACATCATTCCGCATCAGACAAAATGTGTCTGTGTGTGTGTGTGTGTGTGTATAAATGTAAATGAATGTATATATATATATATATATGTATGTGTAATATATAAATATATATGTATGTATGTATGTGTGTGTGTGTGTGTGTGTGTGTGTGTGTGTGTGTGTGTGTGTGTGTTTTAATACACCTCTAACCCCCCACAAAAAGTGTATACACATTTGTTTCTTACCCTATGTATGCTTTTTGTCAGCATCCTTTCTGAAATGTCGTTTTCGTTCTGTTTTCCATGTTGGAAGGGTTAAGTTTAGCCTGGTTTTAGAGGAGGAAAATAAAATTTTAAGCAAAAAATGTGGTCATAACACACTGTTATGGCGCGAGATCGACTGCTGACACTGTTATGGGGGTAATGTCCCCAAATTCCCTACTAAGGTACCCCATCCTGGTAATGATCCTCCTGCCTTGTATATGAGCCCCATCCTTGTATTTATGTCCCTCATCCTGCTATATAACCCCATCCTGCTCATAATATACGCCCATCCTGCCATATGACCTGTAGCCTATGGCACAGAAAAAAATAAACATTTATACTCGCCTTTCCTCACTCCCTGTAGCATCGCTCGTCCTCCGGTCTGTGTCAGCAGCAGCGCCGCTGACCTGTGTGAAGCCGTTCCCCTGCAGCATTGCGATGTCCTCCTGTCTGCCGGCCGCGGCTGTGTGTGGAGACTAGCGCTGCACTCAGGGATGACGTCATCCCTGTGCTCACCGCTCTCTACACAGATAAGCTTGCCAGAAAACAAGAGGACATCGCGATGCAGGGGAACGGTGAGTATACTGTACTTATTCACTGCCCCCTGCACTGATGATGATGCGCGGGGGGGCAGTGAATACAGACGCACATGATCACTCAAGGCTGTAGTTGCCAGGGCTGATCACGCGGGCCAGCTATTTAGTATGCGCGCACCCCCCTGCCCACCTGTCAGTGCCGGCTTCAGCGCTGAGAGATGATGGGCGGGAGGATGCATATGAAACGAGCGGGCCCACATGGTCACAGCAGGCGCTGCTACAGCATGCGCATGCCGCCGCTGACCCTCATTCCCCGCAGCCCTACATTCAGACTATAAGACGCACCCCCCCACTTTCCTTCCAACATTTGGGGGAAAAAAGTGCGTCTTATAGTCCGAAAAATACGGTATAATATATTTTTTTTTTTTTTTTTTTTATAACCAAACTTTACAAAACCTATTTTTAGACACCTTCAGAATTGAAATGACTTTTAGGGTCCATGTGTCAGAAAACTTCTCAAAAGTAAGAGCATTTTCAAATCTGCACTCCTCAACTGTTGTCAGGAATGTGAACCCTTCAGGTGCTTCACAGGAATTAATGCAAAGTGGAGAAAAAAAAATGAATTAAATTGTCAACTAAAATGTTGACTTGGCTTTGTGGGTTTTGTTTTTTTTTAAGACATTTTTACATACTCTACTGTGAGAAAATGCACCCAAAAATGTGTTATGCGATTTTTCTAGTGACTGCACCAATACCCCCATGTGTGGTTGGAATCTACTGTTTTGGCACAGAAGGAAAGGCACGAGATCTGACTTTTGGAATAGATTGTGCATACCATAAGTAAGAGCATTTTGGGAACATTGCCCCTCAAGGAATTCATCAGGTCATCTTTCTTAACGCACAGGTGTTTCTCAAAGGTTTACAACATAGGGACTTAAACATAAAATATTAAATTTGTCCACAAAAATATTTGACCCCTAATTTTTTTTTTTTCCTTTTCACCAAGTAGCAGAAAAAAAATGAACCTTACCAATTTGTAATGCTATTTCTGCTGAGAATGCCAATGCTCCACATGGGGCTGCATATCACTGAGCGCTCAGCAATGCCGCGAAGGAAAGGAGCGCTATTTGGCTTTTTGAGATCAATTTTTGCTGGAATAAATTGCTGACGCTATTTCACATTTGCAAATCCCAAAGGGTGGTAAAACGGCAGAAACGCCCCACAAGTGACCCCATTTTAGAAATGACATTCCCCAAGGAATTCTTCGAGAAGTGTATTGATCTTCTTGGACCCAAAAATGCTTCACAAAAAATTAAGATGCAAAATTAAAAATTACTTTTATTCATTTAAAATGACACTTTGGCCCTCAAATGTTCATTTTCAGAAGGGTTAATAGGAAAAAATAAATGGACCTCACAATTTGTAAATCAATTTTGGCCTTTGGAGTGCAAATTTGTCTGAAATTTATTGCAGGTGCCACTTGTTGAGCCCCCCTATCCTCACCCCAAAATGCCAGAACAGCCGACAACACCACACAGTGATCCCTTTTTTAGAAATCACACATAAAGATTGACATGCAGATTTGTGACAAAACTGCACCAAAAACGCATGGTGTGCACATGGCCTAACTTTCACTTGTCTGATGGTTTATTACCCTGTAATACATCTGCATTTCTGTTCATTACGCCAGTCAGTTATACACTTACAAAAGCCGTGCAAGACCTTCCTTATAGCAGGTCCACAGTACCAGGCTGACACCAAGACCATTATTTGGCCCTGGGTCCCTAAGTCATTCACTGGCACCTACCAGTTGTTGTTTCAGAGAGCCAATGGGGCTACAGTGATCCACTGCCTCAGCCATCTAGATGCTGCTGTTGATATTGACCAAGGCATCTTAAAGGGAACCTGTCACCACATTTTCGGCCTTTAAGCTGCGGCCACCACCACTGGGCTCTTGTTTACAGCATTCTAACATGCTGTATATAAGACCCCTGGCCGCTGTATAACATAAAAACACTTTATAATACTCACCTAGGAGGTTGCTCCGGTGCAGACTGGTCAGATAGGTGTCTCCGTTCTCCAGGACCGGCGCCTCCTCTTTCGACCATCTTGGTCTTCCTTATTCTAAAGTCACACTGCATGACACGTCTACGTCATACACATGCGCCGGCATTGAGGTCATGCGCATCCACATCATAATGCTTTGATCTGCCCTTAACAGGGCAGATCAAGGTGCGCCTGCGCAGGAACTCAATGCCGGCGCATGTGTATGACGTAGACGCGTCATGCACCGCAGCTTCAGAATAAGGAAGACAAAGATGGCCGAAAGAGGAGGCACAGGTCCCGGAGAACGGTGACACTCATCCGACTGTTGGGCACCGGAGCGACCTCCTAGGTGATTATTATAAAGTACTTATGTTCTACAGCGGCCAGGGGTCTTATTTACAGCATGTTAGAATGCTGTATACAAGAGCCCAAGTGGTGACCGGTTCCCTTTAAGGGTTAAACGTCTGATCAGTGCTAGGAACGATCTCCACAGGGAGTCAGCTGCAATCTAAACTGACACCAATTGCTGATAAAGCCAACTCTTCCTGTGAGATGGAAAATGATTGTGCTGTACATGTACTCTGTTTTCCGGGAACACACTGCCTACCATGCCGTAAATGTATGGTGTGGATGTCTGGATGGGCAGCGGTGTGACATTTGGGTGGTGGGAACAATCTTGGCATCTCAATAGAAGATAGCGGGAAGGTACACACTGCGAATTTGGGTGCGGGAAACTCCACTGCACATTACAACAGCCGCATTGTGAAAGCGATTTCACACACTGTAAAAAGTCCACTGCTTAAAGGGAACCTGTCACCTATAATATGCGTTCTGACCTATCAGCAGACGCATATGTGCCCTAATTACACCTCCCTACCCATCTTTGTGTTGTAAAATTGTACAATATGAAAGAAATAAACGTTTTATTACCTTCATATTTCGTATGTAAATAGCAGGGAATGTGGTCACAGGGGCGGCACCTTGCCCTATGGACGCCTGCATATTTCCGTGGTATCACGCGCCTGTGGGCGTGATACCATGGAGCTACGTCCCCATCGCTCATTCTATCCTGCGAGCATTGCGGCAGGCTTCGTTTCCGGGTGTTCAGTCCCCGGCTTTAGACGCCCACTGCGCATGCGCAGTGCGCGTCTGAAACTGACAAGGAGAACTCGGAAGAGAAGTCTGCCGCAATGCTCGCAGGATAGAATGAGCGATGGGGATGACGTAGCTCCATGGTATCACGCCCACAGGGAAATATGCAGACGTCCATAGGGCAAGGCGCCGTCCCTTTGACCACATTCCCTGCTATTTACATACGAAATATGAAGGTAATAAAACGTTTTTTATTACTTCATATTATACAATTTTATAACACAGGGATGGGTAGGGAGGTGTAATTGGGGCACACATGCGTCTGCTGATAGGTCAGAACGCATATTCTAGGTGACAGGTTCCCTTTAATTTGCCTAGTACCGTATTTTTCGGACCATAAGACACACCCTGGTTGTACAGCAGGAAAATAGCAAAATATAACTTTAAGCAAAAAATGGAGTCATGACACACTGTTATGGGGCGAGGATCTGCTGCTGACACTGTTATGGGGGCAATGTCCCCAAATTCTCTACTAAGATACCCCATCCTTGTAATGATCCTCCTGCCTTGTATATACAGTATATACCCCCACCCATCCTGCTCATATACCCCCATCCATCTTGCTCATAATATACCCCCATCCATCTTGCTCATAATATACCCCCATCCTTGCTAATCATATACCCCCATCCTGCTGGTATACGGCCCGCATCCTGTGGCACATAAAAAAAAATAAACGTTCATACTCTCCTTACCTCACCTCACTCCCTGTAGCATCGCTCCTCCTCCCGTCTGTGTCAGCGGCAGCGCCGCTGAGTGGAGCCGTCCCCCGTTCCCCTGCAGCACCGTGATCTCCTCCTGGCTGCCGTTGTCGTGATGTCCTCCAGGATGACGTCATCGCTGTGCGCATCATTAGTCTCCATTCAGCGGCCGCCGCACAGACAGGAGGACATCGCGGTACTGCAGGGGAACGGGGACGGCTCCAATCAGCGCCAGCCAGGAGGAGATCGCGGTACTGCAGGGGAACGGTGACAGGTGAGTATACTGATTCACTGCACCCCGCGCTGATAATGAGGCACGGGGAGCAGTGAATACAGCCGCACATGATCACTCCAGGCTGTAGTTGCCAGGGGTGAATATGCGGGCCGGCTGTTTATCCCTCGCCCATCATCCCGCCCACCTGTCAGCGCTGAGAGATGATGGGCGGGAGGAGGGGCGTGCATATTAAATGTGCGGGTCCATGTGGTCACGGCAGGCGCTGCTACAGCCTTCTCGTGCCCCCGATGACCCGCTCCACCGCAGCACCCTCATTCCACGCAGCCCTACATTGACCATAAGACGCACACCCCACTTTTCCCCAACATTTGGGGGGAAAAAAAAGTGCGCCTTATGGTCCGAAAAATATGGTACTTCACTTTTTCAAGGTCTGTGCTCTTGTGGATGAATGGAAGCAATGTCTTCTGTTGTACACCTACAGATCTGAATACATACAGATGAAAATGGACCCGTAATAAACTCCCAATGGTCTACCAGCTGACCAAAAAATTAACAAAAAACCCCCCCAAAAAACAATTTATAAGCTTACGAGATACAAACTAAGAATTAGGCGGAGGCTTCATTCACCGAGCAGCGGGTCCCGTCGTTCCTCCTCCATTGTCTGCATCCTCCCTATCCAAGCATCTCCAAGGAAAGTGTAAATGTTCCTACTTCAATCTCATTTTAATGACGCACTCGAGCCCGGGCCCCGAAATGTCATCCTCTGTATTGTAAAACCTTTGCAAAGTTGAATAAAGCTTACACATAAGAGCAATCAGCGCTGATGGCAGCAGCCGGCGAAATATCAGTCTCCTGGAATACATTTTACATGAATCCGCTCCCCAGACAATTTGAATTTTAAATATTTTTTTTTTTTTTAAAAAAAAGTGACATCTTCATAAAGCCGAACACAGAAGAGCGAGAGAAGCCGAATTTGGCTGTTTTTTTTTTTTTTGTTTTTTTTCCTCTTATTTTGTCAGTCTGTCTCCCAATCACCACTGACTACAGAAGACACCAACTGAGCAACTTTCCATTTTAATAATTTACTGCGCTCGTGACCTATTAGTAGAAAATTGGTTAAAAGCTGTAAACAGGAGCAGATGCGTTCCTCCGAGGGGTTTTTGCTGTATGGTTTAAATACCTCATGTATGGAGGTTGAGTGTACCTGAACATTTGGAAAACTGCAGTGTTACTTCCCCCCAGAGCTAGGGTGACGATGCTCGATGAGGTCTCTGCCGCTGCTCTCCTTCTGTCCTAGAGTCTGGCACTTGTTTCTTCTTCTTATTATTTTTTTTGTTTGTGTAAATGTTTAAGAATGGCCCTTAACTGCTGTGTACAGGCATAAGCAATCCTAAATATGCCCATAGCTAACCCTTCACTGTATTTTACGCCCCACCCCCACCCCCCCTTCTGCCCCTGAATAGACGGGCAGCCGCCTCTGCTTCCATAACCCTCAGGATGGTGGTATTTCGTGTTTCCCCAAAAATAAGTCAGGGTCTTATAATAATTTTTTGCTCTGAAAGACACACTAGGGCTTATTTTCAGGGGCTTTTTTGTATTTTACCATGAATAACAATCCACATTTATTCTCGAACAAAAAAAAATAATTTATTCAAATATAATCAGTCATCACATTCTGGAACATCAACTTTTTGTGTTCCTCCTATTACTGGGTCAGATGCACATTTTCTTATCTGATCTGCTTTTCTCATGGTGCAGAACCCGTTTTATAGTGGTGGGTACAGACCATACTTACAAAGGTTTAAATTACCTGCTTAAGGCCATGTGCGCACTAGAAAGTGACTTTTTCTTAAGGAAAAACCGGACCCTCTGAAAGAATCCTGCACCTGCGGTAAAAATAACATCCCAAAAACGCAACGAAATCCACATGCGGTTTTACCGCGTTTTGGTGCGGATTTGCCGCAGGTTGGTCCCTGCGGATTTTTACCATTTATCTATGGCAAAAAACGCAGGTACCTGCGGAAAAGAAGTGACATGCACATTAATTCCGCAGTGGAAAATCCGCGGGTAAATCCGCGGGTATAAAAAAATAGTGTGCACACAGCATTTTTTTTTTTAAAACCCATAGGTTTTGCTAGGGAATCACTGCAGCAATGTTAGACACATTTTCTGCGGTAAATCCGCAGCGTGCGCACATAGCCTAAATATGTTTATTCTCTATGTATTGATAAGTTTATCCCCAAAAGAAAGCAGACATCCCCCTAAAAGAATTGCGCTTACCAGACCCCAAACAAAGTTGGCAAGTGAATGGGCTCTCACATACAAGTCTGCGTTCTACAGCCGTGGCTCCTCCTGGTGAGGGGACGCAGTATCAGTGCACCTTTTTTTTTTTTTTTTTTTTTTTTTTTTTTTTTTTTTCTTTCTTTCTTTTCGGGGGGGGGGGGGAGGGGAGTCTTGCTGTATTCTCTAACTTTTTGTAGTTGCTTGGACGCCTCCTTGTGGAACTGCAACTAGGGCTTGTTTTTAGAATAGGGCTTATATTTTAAGCATACTGCAAAAAAAATCCTAGCTAGCGATGTCGCTGTGTGTGACATCCAGCAACAACCTGGCCCCTGCTGTGAGGTCGCCGGTCGTTGCTGAATGTCCTGGACCATTTTTTGGTCGTTGCTCTCCCGCTATGAACATGTGACAGCGATAGAGCAACAACCTGAATGTGCAGGGAGCAGGGAGACGGCTTCTGTGGACCCTGGTAACCAAGGTACATATCGGGTAACCAAGCAAAGTCTTTGGTTGGTTACCCGATATTTACCTTGGTTACCAGCATCCGCAGCTTCTAGAAGCCGGCTCCCTGCACACGTAGCCAAGGTACACATCGGGTAACTATAAGCAAAGCGCTTTGCTTAGTAACCCTATGTGTACTATGGTTACCAAGCACAGCGTCGTTACATGGGTCTCTGGTGGCTAATCTCTGATCGCTGTGGAGATCTGCCTGATTGACAGCTCACCAGCGATCATGTAGCGATGCTCCAGCGATCCCTGCCAGGTCAGATCGCTGGTGGGATCGCTGGAGCGTCGCTAAGTGAAACAGACTGAGAAACAGGCTTGTGTCTTGGTTAATTAAATAATCTCTTTCCTGGAATTACAGATAAAGGGCACCTAAATTAGCTGCTTTTTTTTTTTCTTTCTTTCTTTCTGACCTTGTCTCTGCCCTGGGGACCCCTTTTCCCAAACTCTCTGTTGTGCCCTTTTTGAGTCTTATGGCTCATCTGGTCAGGTGGTTTCTTTGAGCCGTTAGTCAGATTCAGTAACACAGACCGGAGTCGTTGAGCATTTTTACAGCTGAGCTGGAATGGCGGGGTGACACTTTGGAACGAGGAACAGCAGACTTGTGTGCGGATGGATGATACCTTGTAGGTGGAACAGTAGAAGTGGATAGGCTGGTTAGCACCTGAGGTGTGGAACAGCTGGCCTGAATGTATTCAATGGCTCCTTGGCTGTGGTATGTCAGTGCAGAGAATGCAGGATGGCCGTTTTGCAACACTAGCGTCAACTATGTGGACATTAGAAGAACATAGCTGGGTTTGTAACAGATCCCAACAGAAGTAGAGAAGCTGTGTATGGCAGGAGGCACAATGGCTAAATTGTGTTAGCAGCAAGAAAGCCAAAGTACCTGAATACTCAGGCACCATGGTGCCACCTGAGCTGGCTTATAAAGCTGTATCATGTGACTTCAGAGGTGCGTATTGTTATATTATAAATTTATAAATCATATCATTGTAACCAGATTGGCATGTGAGCAGAGAGTCTCACATCGGGGAAGGAGGATGCAGAGCACGGCACTGAAGGCGACAGAAATAAGTGAATAAAAAGTAATTGTCCCAAAGGATCAGCAACTATTAATTACAACTTTTCCCTGCAGTCTGTAGACTTTGTGGAGAGTTCAGCCATCTAAACGTCATCTGACATGAAGTTCTAGCAGTTTTGTGCAGTAAATGCAGCACCGGGCGGTGGTCTGCGCTGTCAGCAGCTACATCTGTGCTAAGTCAGCAGCCACGGGGCTCTGTGTTGTCTTAATGAAGGGTTGTGCCAGTTTCTGGCTTTCACTTCTCACGTCCCTAGTCATTGCCATGAGTCATGGCTGCCGGCTGTGGCAGCAACCGCTTTGTTGCTATCGGCAGAGAACAATAATTCTTCATTTGCCTAATATCCCTACACTAGAAGGTGGCCCGATTCTACGCATCGGGTATTCTAGAATTTACATATTGTGTAGTTCATGTATGATTTTTGTTATATATATATATATATATATATATATATATATATATATATATATATATATATATATATATAGATGTTGTTGTGTGTAGTTACCAAGTGTTTGTGTAGGGCGCTGTACATGTTCTGATTGTCGCGGGGGGTGAGAGCGGTGTTGTATGTGTGTTGCGTTGTTTGTGGAGCGCTGTGTGTCTGTAGCGTTGTGTGTGTGTGTGTGTGTGTGTGTTGTGCGGTTTGTGTGTGTGTGGTGTGTTTTGGGGGGAGGTATGTTTTGAGCAATGTGTGTGTTGTGCAGCATGTGCGTATATTTGTGTGTGCAGCGTTGTCTGTGTGTGTGGGTGTCTGTGTAGGGCGTTGTTTGTGATTCCTAGTGTGTGTGTGTTGTGCAGTGCGCGTGTGTGTGTGTGTTGGGGGGAGGTGTGCACCTCCCATCGTGCTCCATCCCCCATGCTGCGCACCCCCCATCGTGCTGCATCCCCCATGCTGCGCACTCCCAAACGTGCTCCATCCGCCATGCTGCGCACTCCCAAACGTGGTCCATCCGCCATGCTGCGCACTCCCAAACGTGCTCCATCCGCCATGCTGCGCACTCCCAAACGTGCTCCATCCGCCATACTGCGCACTCCCAAACGTGCTCCATCCGCCATACTGCGCACTCCCCATCGTGCACCATCCGTCATGCTGCGCACTCCCAAACGTGCTCCATCCGTCATGCTGCGCACTCCCAAACGTGCTCCATCCGTCATGCTGCGCACTCCCAAACGTGCTCCATCCGCCATGCTGCGCACTCCCAAACGTGCTCCATCCGCCATGCTGCGCACCCCCCATCATGCTCCATCCGCTTGGGAGTGCGCAGCATGCCGGATGGTGCACGATGGGGAGTGCGCAGTATGGCGGATGGAGCACGTTTGGGAGTGCGCAGTATGGCGGATGGAGCACGTTTGGGAGTGCGCAGTATGGCGGATGGAGCACGTTTGGGAGTGCGCAGCATGGCGGATGGACCACGTTTGGGAGTGCGCAGCATGGCGGATGGACCACGTTTGGGAGTGCGCAGCATGGCGGATGGACCACGTTTGGGAGTGCGCAGCATGGCGGATGGAGCACGTTTGGGAGTGCGCAGCATGGCGGATGGAGCACGTTTGGGAGTGCGCAGCATGGCGGATGGAGCATGATGGGGGGTGCGCAGCATGGCGGATGGAGCACGTTTGGGAGTGCGCAGCATGGCGGATGGAGCACTTTTGGGAGTGTGCAGCATGGCGGATAGAGCACGATGGGGAGTGCGCAGCATGGCGGATGGAGCACGTTTGGGAGTGCGCAGCATGGGGGATGGAGCACGTTTGGGAGTGTGCAGCATGGCGGATAGAGCACAATGGGGAGTGCGCAGTATGGCGGATGGAGCACGTTTGGGAGTGCGCAGCATGGCGGATGGAGCACGTTTGGGAGTGTGCAGCATGGCGGATAGAGCACGATGGGGAGTGCGCAGCATGGCAGATGGAGCACGTTTGGGAGTGCGCAGCATGGGGGATGCAGCACGATGGGGAGTGCGCAGTATGGCGGATGGAGCACGTTTGCTCAGCCTCTCTCCTTCCAGCCTCCCTCAGCATCAGCCTCCCCCTCCCAGCCTTCCCCAAGATCAGCCTCTCTGCTCCCAGCCTCCTCCAGCACGCCGTGCTCCTCTGCCGACACTCACCCACACAACCGATCGCATCCACTCACCCACACAACCGATCGCATCCACTCACCCACACAACCGATCGCATCCACTCACCCACACAACCGATCGCATGCACTCACCCACACAACCGATCGCATCCACTCACACACACAACCGATCGCATCCACTCACACACACAACCGATCGCATCCACTCACACACACAACCGATCGCATCCACTCACACACACAACCGATCGCATCCACTCACACACACCCGATCGCATCCACTCACACACACCCGATCGCATCCACTCACACACACCCGATCGCATCCACTCACACACACCCGATCGCATCCACTCACACACACAGACACTGACGATATTGCACATACGCGCTGATACTCACAACATCCGGGGATATCACATGCTTCTGGCCATGTGATCCTCCGTCAGGTCCTGGAAGCTCACAGCACAATATCGCCGCCGAGAAGCAAGCGATATCCCAGGATGTTGTGAGTATTTGGATGCGATGTGATGTGTGAGGTGTGTGTGAGTGTGATCTGATTTGTGTGTGCTGTTATGTGTGTGTGCTGTTATGTTATGTATGTTCCGTAGCTGCAGGACCTTGATGTGTGGATGCGATGTGATGTATGTGTGAGGTGTGTGTGAGTGTGAGCCGGTGAACACTGGTAACTATGATACACATCGGGTAACTAAGGGACCGTAGTTACCCGATGTGTATAATGGTTACCAGCTTTCACGGCCTCCGTTAAGATCCCAGCATCGCAAGGTTATGTGTGGCGCTGCCGGGATCCTGACAGAGCCGGTGTAGAAGCAAGCGATATCCCAGCATGTTGTGATGTGTGAGGTGTGTGTGAGAGTGAGTGTGATCTGATGTGTGTGTGTACTCACCTGGGAATCGGAGCCCCGTGTCAGTTAGGCCAGAGCGAGTGTGCATTGCGTGAGGGGGGCGGGGCCTGCAGAGAGCCGGGGCGAGAGGCCAATCCGTGTGGGGGGGCGGGGCCATGGCGAGCCCAGCGGCCAATCAGCTTTGTGTCACCGTAAGGACACAATTTCGGAGCATGACAGACAGACAGACAGACAGACAGACAGACAGACAGACAGACAGACAGACAGACAGACAGACAGACAGACAGACAGACAGAATAAGGCAATTATATATATAGATTGAGATGAGCGAAGGCATGATGTGTGCGAGGATAGGCCCCGGGGGAACATTGGAGGACATTAGCCAAAAAAGCAACAAGATAACACTTTCCTTTTTCAGTCCCGTAGCTTTTGAGTTCTTAATTTTTGAAGTGGCTTATGACAACTTGAGATGTTTTGTTTTGTATTTGGAAACCTTCAGGAGACGACCTCTTTAACATTTTTGCTACTATGACAGGTTTTATGCTGCTGTCAAAAAACACACTACCCCCATACATTATTTTCTCTAGACTATAATTTTGTATTTTTTTGTACAGTAGACACTTGTCGCATTTTAAAAAAAGCCTTTCGGCACTTTACAATCATTGATGTCTTCATGCAACTGTGCATCAAAGGAGGGGGTTAAAAATTTGACCTGAAACTCATCTCCTACATAAAAGCCCAAGACGTACAGCATTTATCAGCGTCTTATACTTGCGTATGTGCAAGAGCAAAATAGATTTAAAAAATTAGGGTCCTGATCCGGCAAACAATGGTATAGGCATAAGGTGCAGCAGCTGACGCCACAACACCCCTGTATAGGGAAGTCTCACTCCATGAGTTAAAGAATCCAAAAACATTGAAACGCCCCCTCTATATGCATCCGGGAGCCAGCATTTCAATGTTTATTTTGTTGCCCGCTACCTGCCCCATTTACAGGAACACTGTTCTCAGGTTAGTGCTCCCGTGTCCTCTATTAGAGCCACCCGTGTCCATGCTCCTAATGAGGTGGTGAATCTCCCAGAGAACAAGATAATTATATATATATAATATATACACAGTTAGGTCCAGAAATATTTGGACAGTGACACAATTTTCGCGAGTTGGGCTCTGCATGCCACCACATTGGATTTGAAATGAAACCTCTACAACAGAATTCAAGTGCAGATTGTAACGTTTAATTTGAAGGTTTGAACAAAAATATCTGATAGAAATTGTAGGAATTGTCACATTTCTTTACAAACACTCCACATTTTAGCAGGGCTGTGGAGTCGGAGTCGGAGTCGTGGAGTCGGAGTCGGAGCCGGAGCTCATTTTGGTGGAGTCGGAGTCGGAGTTGGAGTCGGTATAAAATGCACCGACTCCTAAAATATATAATAAATTGGGGACAGGAGTGCAATGCAGAATGTGCTGAATATTTTACTAAATAATAACATTTAGTATAATGCTTATATTTAAGTGAAAAATTATTGTAGTATAATGTGAACATCAGACATTTAATTGTTTTTATGATACAATAATCAAGATATTTGGATAGAACATAAAATATTTATTGGATACAACTTTAGAACACAAAAAACTAATAAATTGTAAATATGTAATATTATATATATATACACAGTGTATATACACACACAAGATATATATGTAATCTACTGTATATTACATAGTGTATTACATATTTACAATTTATTACAGTTTTTTGTGTTCTAAAGTTGTATCCAATAAATATATTTTATGTTCTATCCAAATATCTTGATTATTGTATCATAAAAATTATTAAATGTCTAATGTTCACATACACATATTCATGTACTACAATAAATTTTTCACCTAACTATAAGCAATATATGTCGGAGTCTGAGTCTGAGTCTGAGTCTGAGTCTGAGTCTGAGTCTGAGTCTGAGTCTGAGTCTGAGTCTGAGTCTGAGTCTGAGTCTGAGTCTGAGTCTGAGTCTGAGTCTGAGTCTGAGTCTGAGTCTGAGTCTGAGTCTGAGTCTGAGTCTGAGTCTGAGTCTGAGTCTGAGTCTGAGTCTGAGTCTGAGTCTGAGTCTGAGTCTGAGTCTGAGTCTGAGTCTGAGTCTGAGTCTGAGTCTGAGTCTGAGTCTGAGTCTGAGTCTGAGTCTGAGTCTGAGTCTGAGTCTGAGTCTGAGTCTGAGTCTGAGTCTGAGTCTGAGTCTGAGTCTGAGTCTGAGTCTGAGTCTGAGTCTGAGTCTGAGTCTGAGTCTGAGTCTGAGTCTGAGTCTGAGTCTGAGTCTGAGTCTGAGTCTGAGTCTGAGTCTGAGCAAGAGAATTTGAGGAGTCGGAGTCTGAGCAAGAGAATTTGAGGAGTCGGAGTCTGAGCAAGAGAATTTGAGGAGTCGGAGTCTGTGCAAGAGAATTTGAGGAGTCGGAGTCTGTGCAAGAGAATTTGAGGAGTCGGAGTCTGTGCAAGAGAATTTGAGGAGTCGGAGTCTGTGCAAGAGAATTTGAGGAGTCGGAGTCTGTGCAAGAGAATTTGAGGAGTCGGAGTCTGTGCAAGAGAATTTGAGGAGTCGGAGTCTGTGCAAGAGAATTTGAGGAGTCGGAGTCTGTGCAAGAGAATTTGAGGAGTCGGAGTCTGTGCAAGAGAATTTGAGGAGTCGGAGTCTGTGCAAGAGAATTTGAGGAGTCGGAGTCTGTGCAAGAGAATTTGAGGAGTCGGAGTCTGTGCAAGAGAATTTGAGGAGTCGGAGTCTGTGTCGGAGTCGAAGGTTTGGCTTACCGACTCCACAGCCCTGCATTTTAGGAGGTCAAAAGTAATTGGACAAATAAACTGTCACAAACCACCGGGGGGGTCACTCAGAAATCCCCCGCGCTGGCTACCAGTACGTCACAATCGGGGGGTAACAAGTGGGGGTCACCCCTCCTTTATACCTCCCGACCGACAGACAGAGCACGTGACGCGCTCTCTAGCGCCCCTCTTATAGTCAGGCCAATTATGGAATTGCCCGACAATAAGCAAGGAGGCCGCTATACTACTTATGCCGATTATTGAAGGGTCCCCGGTGAGAGTAGGGTATATATTCCCCCGACCTCCGCGGGCGGAATATATAAAATCTCCCCGAATCTCACTGGCCTCCCCACAATAATCCTTGGCACAACTCGCTGCCACCAACCGCTTCACGGTAACTATTAGCCGAACACACAGACGTGGGATTCAAGATCGAGATAACAGAACAGCCCAAGATTAATTATATAATTTAATCAGCCTAAAGCACACTAGAAACTACAATATATACAATAGGGAATCTACAGAATATACATATGTCAGAGTACAGTTACAGATAAAGCATGGTTTTCAAACAGGTATGCAATTCAATCAGTTACCTTGTGCGTCTGGCCACAGGGGGGCGCTGTAGACCAGGTTTCCAGGAACTCCCACAGATGTTTCCTACACGTGCCCCCAGCGAAAGAACACTGGAAAATGGCCGAAGTAGGGTTATCAACCTGGACAAATCCAGGTCCCCTCCTACCTTAGTGACCTCACAGGGAAGCACTGCCACTCCCCCTGCATGGATCAGAATTATCCAGCAAAGGGGATATTGGCCATAACTTTGCCTGGGAGCGTCGTAGGCAGACGCCAACGGTCTCATTGTGACAGTTATGAATTTAGCTACAGAACGAGGGGACTCATGACCTGTCTGCCAGTTCCCCATTGGCTGATATCACGCCTGGGGCATTTCCCAATGTCCTGCTCCCATAAAAAGGGTGTGCCGGCATCGTCCGCATGCGGAGACACCATTTTTATGGTTGCCATATTTATCGGAAATATGGCTTGCGAGATATGAACCATTTTTTACTGGAGTCGTTCTGTCTGGCTATTTCCATAGCCTTGCTAATGAGATACAACTCTTGTTACAGGGTGACGGCAGGGAGTCATCCTGTGTCCATTGTTCCCACACCACCTCATTTCCATATCACAGGACATGGCCATGGAGGTGTAAGTGGAACACTGAGAACAAGAAGGGAGGGGGCACTGCCAGGGAGTGATGAGGGATTATGACTGGAGTCATAATTCATCTTCATATCCCGGGATTTGCCTCACACCTCCCCCCTTTTGAGGGCGCTAGGGGGCAGCACACTCCGGTGTTCCCCCGTGCGCCCGTCCGCGACCTCTCCTTGTCGGGACAGCCCGTCTGCGTTACCGTGGTCACGGCCCCTTTTGTGGCGAATGGTGAAGTTGTATTGCTGGAGCGCAAGGCTCCATCGCAACAATCGCCCATTCGTCCCAGAGACGGTGTGCAACCAGCTGAGGGGATTGTGGTCCGTCTCCACGATGAAGTGGCGCCCGTATAGATAGGGTTGCAGACGCTGCAGGGCCCACACTATGGCCAGGCACTCCTTCTCCATCGTGGAATAGGCAACTTCCCTTGGTAACAGCTTCCTGCTCAGGTACAAGACTGGGTGCTCTTGGCTCGCAGAGTCCACCTGGCTGAGCACCGCACCGAGGCCGAAGTCACTGGCGTCGGTCTGTACTACAAACGGCCGCGTGAAGTCGGCTGCCTGTAGCACGGGCGGGCTGGACAGGGCGTCCTTTAGGGCCTGGAAGGCTGTCTCGCAGTCCATTGTCCAATCGACTGCAGAGGGCAGCTTCTTCTTGGTGAGGTCCGTCAAGGGCTTTGCCAGGCTACTATAGCGTGGAACAAACCTCCTATAGTACCCGGCGGTCCCCAAGAAGGACATCACCTGCTTCTTGGTCCTGGGGGTGGGCCAGGATGCGATGGCTTCCACTTTCTCAGGCTCGGGCTTCAGTGTTCTCCCACCTACCCGGTGACCGAGGTACTGGACCTCGCTCATGGCCAGCTGACACTTTCCCGGCTTGATGGTCAAACCTGCCCGGTGGATCCGCCTGAGCACCTGTGCTAGATGCTCTAGGTGGTCCTCCCAGGTGGGACTGAAGACGGCAATGTCATCCAGGTACGCGGCCGCGTACCCTTCAAGTCCCTTGAGCAGGGTGTTGACCATCCGCTGGAAAGTGGCAGGGGTATTCCTCATCCCGAATGGCATCACCGTGGACTCGTACAGTCCAAATGGGGTAATAAAGGCAGAGCGTTCCCTGGCCTTGCGAGTCAGGGGGATCTGCCAATATCCCCGGCTCAGATCCATGATGGTCAGGTACTGAGCCCCGGCCAACTGATCGAGCAGGTCATCGATGCGTGGCATTGGGTACGCATCGGCGACCGTGACCGCATTGAGCCCCCTGTAGTCCACGCAGAACCGAGTGGTTCGGTCCTTCTTAGGGACGAGGACTACAGGCGAGGCCCAAGCGCTGTTGGATGCCTGGATCACCCCCAGCTTCAGCATCTCGTCAATCTCCTGGCGCATGTGTTGCTGCACCTCCAGGGAGACCCGATATGCTGAACGCCGGATCGGGGGATGATCCCCAGTGTCCACGTGATGGACAGCCAAGTCAGTCCTTCCGGGCTGGTTGGTAAACAACCCCCGGAAGGGGTGTAGGGTGGCCCACAGCTGGGACCGTTGGTCCTCCAAGAGCTGGTGGCCAACCTCCACATCCTCAATGGATCCGCCTGCCCTAACCTGGGCTAGCATATCCAAGAGGGTTTCCGCTTCTCCCTCCTCGGGCAGGTTGCACACGGGGAGCGCACATGCCTCCCGCTCATGATGTGCCTTCATCATGTTCACATGGAAGGGCTTCCGCCTTCCACGGGCAGGGTCCAGGGTGACCAGGTACGTCACAGGGTTGAGCTGCTGGTACACGAGGTATGGGCCTTCCCAGGCTGCCTGAAGCTTGTCCTGTGGTACGGGGACCAGTACCCACACCTTTTGACCCACTTGGTAGGTCCTCTCACAAGCGTTCTGGTCGTACCAACGCTTCTGATCGGCCTGGGCTTGAGCCATATTGTCGTGTACCAGTTGCGTCGAGGCCTGCATTTTGTCCCGGAAGCGCATGACATACTCGATAACCGACACTCCAGGGGTGGCCAAATCCCCTTCCCAAGCCTCTTTCACCAGAGCCAGGGGGCCCCGCACACGTCGCCCGTACAGGAGCTCAAACGGTGAGAATCCTGTTGAGGCCTGTGGAACCTCCCGGTAAGCAAATAACAGGTGTGGGAGATACCGCTCCCAGTCACGCCCATGGGAGTCGACCAACATCTTAAGCATCTGCTTTAAGGTGCCATTGAACCGCTCGCACAGGCCATTAGTCTGTGGATGGTACGGGCTGGCCACCAGATGTCGCACCTGGACTTGCTTACAGAGGGCCTCCATCAGCTGGGACATGAATTGGGTCCCCCGGTCAGTGAGCATTTCCTGGGGAAAACCCACTCGGGAGAAAATCTCCAGCAATGCGGTGGCCACCTTGTCAGCCCGAATGGACGACAAGGCCACTGCTTCTGGGTACCGGGTGGCATAGTCCACTACCGTCAGTATGAAGCGTTTCCCGGAGCTGCTGGGGATGGCCAGCGGGCCGACCAGATCCACAGCCACCCTCCTGAAAGGCTCATCGATGATGGGCAGAGATACCAGTGGGGCTTTGGGGCGTGGCCCCGCCTTCCCCACTCTCTGACAGGTTTCACACGAACGGCAGTAGGCAGCCACATCGGCCCCCATTTTTGGCCAGTAGAAATGCTGGTTTAACCTGGCCTTGGTCTTAGCGATCCCTAGGTGTCCGGCCATCGGAATCTCATGTGCGATCCGCAACAACTCCGTCCGGAACGGATAGGGTACCACCAACTGTCGGTCCCTGGGCCACGCCTCCGGTGAACCCTGCTGGACCGTGGCCCGGTACAGCCGTCCTTGGTCCCAGACCACTCGCTCCGGGTCCGAGTCCGAGGGAGGCTGTGCCGCCTGCTCCTTAAGAGCTTTCAGGCTGTCGTCAGCTTCTAACGCTGCCTGAAACCCCTGACTAGATGTGGCCAGAATCGACGAGACTGTCACATCTTCAGTCAGTACCCCGGGACCTGTGTCCTGGCCTCCACCTGACTCGGCTGCCACTTGGTCAGAAGGGGAAGAGCTATCGGACCTCCGGGAGGCCCCTTGGCTTCCAGCACTCCCACTGCGGGTGACAGCGGCCACAGCCGCTGCGACCGTGGGTCGTGCCTGCTCCTCCTCCGTTCCTGACCAAGTCGCCGGTTCAGGCAGACCTACCTGGCTTCCTGACACCCCGGTTGTGGGGGAACCATGCACCGAGATCTTACCTGGGAGCACTTCCGCTCCTGGACCGGCCCCAATCTCACCTGCCTGTTCCCCCCCTGCAGCAACAGAACCCCGCTGTGAAATCTCTGGGGACCCCACATTTGCTGTGGTAGCCCCCACCCCACACACTGGTCCTCCCCCTGCAGCACCCTGCTCTCTGCTTATCCCTGCAGAGGGCAACAGATCCCAGCTCACAGGCTGGTTACTTGTAGAGGCATTGTCACACCTTTCTCTGACCCCCTCCCCTGTCACAGCTGCAGCTGAGTGTGTGTCTATGGTGTCTATGCAAGCAGAAATATCAGAGTTCACTCCCTCCTCCCTTACATCATTCATAGATAACACATTAACATTGTCCGGAGGCATGTCAGTACTGGCTGAAGGTTCAGCCCTTGGTTGGGGCCCAAACTGGGAGGTTATCTGCCCCAAATCTGTCCCAAGTAGCACGTTTGCAGGGATCCGATCAGTTACCCCCACCTCCCTCACCCCTCGCCCTGCGCCCCAGTCCACATAAATGTCAGCAACAGGCAGCGCCGGGTCAGTGCCTCCAATCCCGGAGACAGCGAGGGTTTTTCCAGGGATCAAGTCTTGGGGGGACACCATCTCAGGCCGCACCAGAGTCACCTCCGAGGCGCTGTCTCGCAGTCCTATGGTCACAGACCGGCCGACGGTGACAGGTTGGAAGCTGTCCAGGGACCTACCACCACCCCCACCCACACAATACACCTTGGGCGGCCCTTGGGACGGGGACGGAGCCGGGGCCTTGGGACGCTGAGGGCACATGGCCTTGAAGTGTCCAGGTAGGTTGCACTGGTGGCACCGTCTTGGTTCCGCCACGGGCCTGGAGAGGGGAGTTGAGGGGGACACCCCCTGCAGTCTAGGGGCAGGTGGGGCAGTCGCAGAATTCATCTTACCCCCTCTCCAGGTGCTGCTGGTGGCCGCTCTCCTGGCCTCAGGGGCCCGGTTGTTGGTGTAGTCATCGGCAAGGGCAGCTGTAGCCGTGGACCCCTTTGGCTTCTGGTCTCGGATGAACTGGCGGAGATCCTCAGGGCAGTTCCACAAGAGTTGCTCCGTGATGAACAAGTCCAGGATCTCCGGTCCGGTGGAAAGCTGCAGGCCTTGGGTCCAGTGGTCGGCAGCTCGGGCAAGTGCCCGCCGGTGGTCAGCCCAGGAGTCCTTTGGTCCCTTCTGTAGGCTCCGGAACTTCTTGCGGTAGGACTCTGGAGTGAGGTTGTACTGTTGGATCAGGGCCCGCTTGATGGTGTCGTAGCCCTGATCTGCCTCAGCAGGCAAGTCCCCAAGGATATCCAGGGCCTTACCCCTTAAACGGGGGGTCAGGTATTTGGCCCACTGGTCCTTGTCCAGATGGTGCTGCAAGCAAGTCCGTTCAAAAGCAGTCAAGAAAGAGTCCAAGTCTCCATCCTTCTCCAGCACTGGGAAGTCCTCAACACGGACCTTTGGAAGTTTGGTGTCTCGAAGGTCACGTGTGGCTGATGAGGGCCGGAGCTGAGCTAGCTGCAGCTGGTAGTCACGGTCTGCCTGTCGCTCTCGCTCTCGCTCTTCACGCGCTGCCTGCCGCTCTCGCTCCGCAGCCTCACGCTCTGCGTGCCGCTCCGCAGCCTCAGCGTCACGCGCTGCCTGCCGCTCTGCCCTGCGCTCTGCCAGGAGTTCCTTGTAGCCCTTCTGGTCTCCAGCCTGGAGAAGGGCCATAGCCATTTGAAGAAGGCTATCCGAGCCTCCCAGGCTCGGTGGAATGGCACGTGGTGATCTGCGGCACGCTGCAGAGCTAGGCGATTCACTGTCCCTTTCAGAGCGGAGGGCTGGCATCTGGCTCGTTGAGGAACCTTGGGTGAGCTCCTCCTCATCTTGTCCAGCAGTGCCAGGTTGCGCAATGTCCTCGGCAGAACGGTTTTCTGGCGTCGAGCTCCTGGAGGACTCGTGGGCAACCTCCTCATTGCTGTCCACAGCACCGTCCTCCCTCTCTTCGGCTCCTGCCTTAGCATTGGCCAGTTGCATAGCTCTGCTCCTGGTGCCATCAGCCATTCTTGCAGACTTTTGGTCACTGACACAGAACTGACACCTGATGCCTCCACACACCTTACAGTATCTGCACTCTGACACTCTAGTGTTGAGCTAGTCTGAAGACCCCAGCAGCCACAGCTGCTGCAGGCAGTCTTTAGTGTCTGGGAGTATGGGTCTCACACTCACACACACTATTATCTCGATCCCACCGCTATGCCACCAATATGTCACAAACCACCGGGGGGGTCACTCAGAAATCCCCCGCGCTGGCTACCAGTACGTCACAATCGGGGGGTAACAAGTGGGGGTCACCCCTCCTTTATACCTCCCGACAGACAGAGCACGTGACGCGCTCTCTAGCGCCCCTCTTATAGTCAGGCCAATTATGGAATTGCCCGACAATAAGCAAGGAGGCCGCTATACTACTTATGCCGATTATTGAAGGGTCCCCGGTGAGAGTAGGGTATATATTCCCCCGACCTCCGCGGGCGGAATATATAAAATCTCCCCGAATCTCACTGGCCTCCCCACAATAATCCTTGGCACAACTCGCTGCCACCAACCGCTTCACGGTAACTATTAGCCGAACACACAGACGTGGGATTCAAGATCGAGATAACAGAACAGCCCAAGATTAATTATATAATTTAATCAGCCTAAAGCACACTAGAAACTACAATATATACAATAGGGAATCTACAGAATATACATATGTCAGAGTACAGTTACAGATAAAGCATGGTTTTCAAACAGGTATGCAATTCAATCAGTTACCTTGTGCGTCTGGCCACAGGGGGGCGCTGTAGACCAGGTTTCCAGGAACTCCCACAGATGTTTCCTACACGTGCCCCCAGCGAAAGAACACTGGAAAATGGCCGAAGTAGGGTTATCAACCTGGACAAATCCAGGTCCCCTCCTACCTTAGTGACCTCACAGGGAAGCACTGCCACTCCCCCTGCATGGATCAGAATTATCCAGCAAAGGGGATATTGGCCATAACTTTGCCTGGGAGCGCCGTAGGCAGACGCCAACGGTCTCATTGTGACAGTTATGAATTTAGCTACAGAACGAGGGGACTCATGACCTGTCTGCCAGTTCCCCATTGGCTGATATCACGCCTGGGGCATTTCCCAATGTCCTGCTCCCATAAAAAGGGTGTGCCGGCATCGTCCGCATGCGGAGACACCATTTTTATGGTTGCCATATTTATCGGAAATATGGCTTGCGAGATATGAACCATTTTTTACTGGAGTCGTTCTGTCTGGCTATTTCCATAGCCTTGCTAATGAGATACAACTCTTGTTACAGGGTGACGGCAGGGAGTCATCCTGTGTCCATTGTTCCCACACCACCTCATTTCCATATCACAGGACATGGCCATGGAGGTGTAAGTGGAACACTGAGAACAAGAAGGGAGGGGGCACTGCCAGGGAGTGATGAGGGATTATGACTGGAGTCATAATTCATCTTCATATCCCGGGATTTGCCTCACATAAACCAAACCCAAACAAAATATTTTTATTTTCAATATTTTGTTGCGAATCCTTTGGAGGCAATCACTGCCTTAAGTCTGGAACCCATGGACATCACCAAATGCTGGGTTTCCTCCTTCTTAATGCTTTGCCAGGCCTTTACAGCCGCAGCCTTCAGGTCTTGCTTGTTTGTGGGTCTTTCCGTCTTAAGTCTGGATTTGAGCAAGTGAAATGCATGCTCAATTGGGTTAAGATCTGGTGATTGACTTGGCCATTGCAGAATGTTCCACTTTTATGCACTCATGAACTCCTGGGTAGCTTTGGCTGTATGCTTGGGGTCATTGTCCATCTGTACTATGAAGCGCCGTCCGATCAACTTTGCGGCATTTGGCTGAATCTGGGCTGAAAGTATATCCCGGTACACTTCAGAATTCATCCGGCTACTCTTGTCTGCTGTTATGTCATCAATAAACACAAGTGACCCAGTGCCATTGAAAGCCATGCATGCCCATGCCATCACGTTGCCTCCACCATGTTTTACAGAGGATGTTGTGTGCCTTGGATCATGTGCCGTTCCCTTTCTTCTCCAAACTTTTTTCTTCCCATCATTCTGGTACAGGTTGATCTTTGTCTCATCTGTCCATAGAATACTTTTCCAGAACTGAGCTGGCTTCATGAGGTGTTTTTCAGCAAATTTAACTCTGGCCTGTCTATTTTTGGAATTGATGAATGGTTTGCATCTAGATGTGAACCCTTTGTATTTACTTTCATGGAGTCTTCTCTTTACTGTTGACTTAGAGACAGATACACCTACTTCACTGAGAGTGTTCTGGACTTCAGTTGATATTGTGAACGGGTTCTTCTTCACCAAAGAAAGTATGCGGCGATCATCCACCACTGTTGTCATCCGTGGACGCCCAGGCCTTTTTGAGTTCCCAAGCTCATCAGTCAATTCCTTTTTTTTCTCAGAATGTACCCGACTGTTGATTTTGCTACTCCAAGCATGTCTGCTATCTCTCTGATGGATTTTTTATTTTTTTTCAGCCTCAGGATGTTCTGCTTCACCTCAATTGAGAGTTCCTTAGACCGCATGTTGTCTGGTCACAGCAACAGCTTCCAAATGCAAAACCACACACCTGTAATCATTAACTACTTCATTGATTACAGGTTAACGAGGGAGACGCCTTCAGAGTTAATTGCAGCCCTTAGAGTCCCTTGTCCAATTACTTTTGGTCCCTTGAAAAAGAGGAGGCTATGCATTACAGAGCTATGATTCCTAAACCCTTTCTCCGATTTGGATGTGAAAACTCTCATATTGCAGCTGGGAGCGTGCACTTTCAGCCCATATTATATATAGAATTGTACTTCTGAACATGTTATTGTAAATAGCTAAAATAACAAAACTTGTGTCACTGTCCAAATATTTCTGGACCTAACTATATATATATATATATATTATATAGAATTGGCAGATTCAGCCAACTTCACTGGTTTTTTTTTGGCTTAAAGAGGGACACATCCTCTAATTTTGTTAGGAAGGCGATAACTTGAGAAAAAAAGTTCCTTCTCCAGCGCCACTGGAGGCTGCACAAGTGCAGGGGAGAGGTGACCGTAACAAGCTGGGATTTTTTCTTTTGGAAATCACTTTCGGCTTTCAACTCCTTCCCTATATACACACAGAAAAGATAAGTACTGCACCCCAAATATTGTACCTAGAATATATGATCTGTAATGTGATACTAATACTAATTGTATTCTTATTGTAAATTAACAGTAAGTGAAGATAAAGAAACCCACCGTGATATTTCTCTAATATGAAATAACAACTGACCAGCACATCCAAACAGAAACACATGAACCGGTGTAAACTGAAAATGCAATATACTGCTAAAAAATATACAGCTGCACTCTGAAACACTTACCGTATTTTTCGGACCATAAGACGCACTTTTTTCCCCCCAAATGTTGGGGGAAAGTTGGGCGTGTGTCTTATGGTCTGACTATAGGGCTGCGGCCGGGAATGAGGGTGCTGCGGGTCATCGGGGGCACAAGCAGGCTGTAGCAGCGCCTGCTCGTGACCACGTGGGCCCGCTCATTACATATGCACGCCTATCCTCCCGCCCATTTCTCAGTACAGAAGCCGGCACTGACAGGTGGGCGGGAGGACGAGCGGGGACGCGCGCATAGTAAAGAGCCGGCCGCGTGATCACCCCTGGCAATTACAGCCTGGAGTGATCATGTGCGGCTGTATTCACTGCTCCCCGCGCGTCATCATGAGCGCGGGGTGCAGTGAATCAGTACACTCACCCGTCCCCGTGTGTGGAGCCGTCCCCCTGCAGCACGCGATGTCTTCCTGTCTGTGCCGGTCAGCTGATCTGTGCTGAGCTGGTCAGCTGATCGGCACAGACAGGAAGACATCGCGATGCAGCAGGGGAACGGCTCCACACACACAGATCAGTGGTGCAGAGAGGAAGATGATCGGTGCTGCAGGGAGTGAGAAACAGGTGAGTATAAACGTTTATTTTTTTCTCTGTGCTATAGGATACAGGCCATATACCAGGATGGTATATGAGCACGATGGGGGCATATAGCAGGATGGGGGTATATGAACAGGATGGGATGGGAGTATATGAGCAGGCAGGATGGGGGTATATGAACAGGATGGGAGTATATGAGCAGGATGGGAGTATATGAGCAGGATGGATGGGGGAATATGAGCAGGATGGATGGGGGGTATACCAATAGGATGGGGGTATATCAATAGGATAGGGGTATATGAACAGGATGGGAGTATATGAGCAGGATGGGGGAATATGAGCAGGATGCTGGTATAGGAGCAGGATGGGGGTTTATAGCAGGATCATATACAAGGCAGGAGGATCATTACCAGGATGGGGTACCTTAGTAGAGAATTTGGGGACATTACCCCCATAACAGTGTCAGCAGCAGATCCTCGCCCCATATCAGTGTGTCATGACCACATTTTTTGCTTAAAGTTTTATTTTCCCATTTTCCTCCTCTAAAACCAGGGTGCGTCTTATAGTCCGGTGCGTCTTATAGTCCGAAAAATACGGTAGGTATGCAAACATTGAATATAGGAAGTTTGGAACTGCATTACTGCTATTGAAAATGAGGTTTAAAAATGAAATAGTGTATAAAATGGCCAGTTTATGAGAGTCCAACAGCCAGCGACAAGGCATATCTTTGTTTTAGTCCTTTACTTAATATGCCTCAATCTGGACCTACAATTCCTATATTCAGTGTTTGCATACAGTAGCATTTCGGAGTGAAACTCTATTTTTTTTTTTCTGTACATTTCATTTTCAGTTTGCACCTGTTCAAATTTGTCTGTTTTTATGTCATATTGTAGTCCATTCCTTTCTGACTGAGTACTCCTCCCACTAGCCTAAGGCGGATTTTAATTTCAATATAAGTAGGTTCTTGCTCACCCATAAAATTGTAAAAAAACATAAAAAACAGGCGTCTGAGACACCCCGCATCACTAATCTTTAAGTGACAGTAAATAAATACACAGAAAAAAAATCTTTTATTTGGAAAAAAAAAAAATAGAAAAATACACCCTCTTTCACCACTTTATTAATCCCCAACACACACCTCCAGGTCCAGCATAATCCACACGAGGTCCCACGACAACACATCCAGCTCCGCTACATCTCCCAGCCAGCGGCTGTAGAGAACGACCGCCGGCTGTGAGTGTAGACAATGACTGAGCCATGATGAGCGATGACTGCAGGCAGATGCTGTCACAGGCTGGGGGCTCGTCTGACTGCAACCAATCACAGACAGGATGGCCAGTGGGCGGGGAAAGCTGCGCAGCACAGGAAGTGAATGTGTGACCCAGAAGCAGTTTGCCGCCATGACACTGAAGGGGGTGTTACACGCAGCAATATCGCTCGTGAAAGCACCCGCCCCCGTCGTTTGTGCGTCACGGGCAAATCGCTGCCCGTGGTGCACAAAATCGTTAGGCGCCATCAGATAGGACTTACTTGCTTAGCGACATCGCTGTTGCCGGCGAACCGCCTCCTTTCTAAGGGGGCGGTCCGTGCGGCGTCACTAAGCAGCTGCCCAATAGAAGCTGAGGGGCGGAGATGAGCGGGACATAACATCCCACCCACCTCCTTCCTTTCTCATTGCCGGCGGCCGCAGGTAAGCTGTAGTTCGTCTTTCCCGGGGTGTCACATGGATTGATATGTGCTGCTTTAGGAACGACGAACAACCTGCGTCGTCCACAATCAGCGATTTTTTTTTTTAAAAATGAACGACGTGTCAACGATGGACGATAAGGTGAATATTTTCCATTAACGGTCGTTCCTTGCTGTCACACACAATGACGTCGCTAATGATGCCGGATCTGCGTGACCCCGGTGATATATCGTTAGATAAGTCACTGCGTGTAACTGGGGCCTTGAGTCTCATAAGTATGACACTGTCACTTAGTCTTTGTTTTCTTTATTTTTCAATTAATTTCCCCAGTGCCGGATCCGGATTGTGCACCCGGAATTCCGGGTGCGGCACTCGGGCATCTTTGAAACAGTGCAGATCCGGACTTTTACAGTCCGGATCCGCTCAGCCTGTTTAAATCTGTCTACACATCTGTCTTCATTAGGGTATCAAAATACAGCTTCTGCCTATGGAAGTCTATGGAAAATGGTGGGAGAGAATACAGAAGGTCGAAAGGTGCAGAGCACATTAATCCTGCGCACGAGCAGGATTCATCAGTAGCAGCACAGGCACGGAGTAGCCTTTCTCTTGAAGATTTGCCATCTCTGTTGTGCTCATGTGCCGATACTGGGGCAATCTGCGCACGTGCAGCATTTCAGTACAGACAGCCCGGGCCCAAGGGAACCAGCATTATCAATCAATGACACCGAAGGAGCTTGGCGGCCCTATAAATAATACATCACAATTGGCATTAGAGTGAGAAGGGGCTAATATGCTGAGCCTAAATTCTCCACTGGTCTCCCCTTCACTCCCCATCACGAATGCTCCCGGGAGCCGTAAGTGGAGTGCATCCCATTTACATTATTGCTTGATGAGAGCTTTTCTATCACTTTAATTACTTATAGGAGTCACCGGCCGAACAAATACTTTAATTATTTGATTTTGACCCTGAGATGTTGCGGGCAGGAAACTTATCTGTATTTGCAGGGAGCTGCAATTTATCATCAGCCGAATAATGACTTTTAATAGATGCAGGGGGATTATAATTACTGGGTGTCCAGCTGTGATCGCTTCCCGGCCCCTCCTCAGACGCTCCGGCCACATGAAATAAAAGGCACAGGGTTTTTTCTTTCTTTTTTGCTTCTAATCTGTTGTTGGAAAGTTACACCTTGAGGATAAGATAAGAATGTTAATGAATAATGGATGCGGCGCGGTGAACCTCTGATGGCGATAATGTCATTTATTTGTAGAAAGTCCCATTAGTTTTTGGGTACATTTTCTATTTGCGTCGTGCAAATTTTTTTTCCACCATTTTCAGAACACCCTGAATATGGTACATATTTTTTTTTTTTTTTTTTCCTTTTCCCCATATGATACTGAATTGCTGCTGATGTTCAGCACATCTGACACCCAATGGTAACAGCTGGGATCAGGTTGTCAGAAGAAACTGCGCCAACCAATAGCGCCTACAGAGGCTGAAGATCCCCATCCATAGACCATGCAAATTGGTCTTGGGATGCCAAATTTGCCCCTAGTTTTACCATTGGTGTTACCCTATCAGATCCTTTCCCAAAATGTACCCGAGAAATCTGTATTTGACACTACTGCAATCATAATGACACCGAGAAAGTGCGGCGACTCGTTCTGTACCCGCTGTAGTTGCGGGTAGTTTTTACCATTTTGTTAATGAGAGCTGTGACTAGTCGCAGGAGTGTAAGTTCCCTGGCTTGTCGGACCACTTAGCATGTATTCATACCCCTCTGAGCATGATAACCTCCTTTACAATGCCCAGCATCAAGGCAACTGCCCATGATCGGAAGTCGCCTGCACTTATGGTCATGCACAATACTTAGAAGCTGAGTGTATGTGCGTGTGACCAGAAGTGTGGGCCACTTCCGATCATGGGCAGTGAGCATCTTTAAAGCTGGGTACGCATACACCCGGCGTCAAAGGAGCTAAAGGCTGACTATTACAAAGTCGCACACATGCTTCTGTCTTTTTCATTTTTTCATTAATTTTCAGCACCCCTGATATGCAGTTTGCAGCTTTTATCCAAGTTTTAGATTTTTCTCTTGTGGGAGTGTCTCTCCCAGTAATATAGGCTGGATGTGAGCTCTGTGTGTACTCTGGAAGCTGCTGCCTTCATTTTTGTGTCAGTACAGCTTCTATCCTGCTCTTATTTCTTCTCGATTCACTTTCATGCATCGGCACAGCTACTATCCTGCAATTAATGGCTCTCCTTTTCTGTAGCCCATTTTCTCTGCCTTCATTAGGACTTGAGACTTTCTCCCTACAACACTTCAGATCTATGTATAACTTCCTGCTGCTTTCAGTGAGAATTGAGGGGGACAGGGGAGAGAAACACAGTTAATGGGAGTGTACCACCCCTGCAGCAGTCGGACTGCTCGGATCCGGGGGTTGCCATGGCTCGAGTGTCTCTGAACCTGGGGGCTTGCGGTCACTCAAAAATAAAAGGGGGTTATTTACAGGGGATAAGTGTTTGTGACGCCACAAGTGGTTGGCAGTAAGGGGAGTACCACCGCTGCCGATAGGAGTACCCGTGGGAGATGGAGTGGGGCAGCCCGATGATGATCCCTCCATGGGTAGGGTAGGCCCCGGGATTCTAGATGGTGGAGGTATAGGAAGCGTGGTGCAGACTAGGCGGCAGGCGGGATGTCAGGGGGAAAGCAGCGTACTCACTCAAACCGTGTGGATGTTGGTGCGACCATTAAGTAGACTCTGACACAGGAGTAAACCAAGTCTCTGGGTGCCGCTGACACTCTGGGGAGCTCGTCCTGGAATCCGTCCTCGTTGGTATTGCTAGTGGTCCTGGGCTTGCCGCCATGCACTTGTGTTTAGACGTTTCTGAGTGACCCCTCGGCCTGAAGCTTTCAGGGTCCCACTCCCTATAGTTAAATAGAGGAGCTGTGCTCTTGATGGCTGGCACTTGGGATATCAGTGGGCCGCATGAGCTGGAAAGCCCTATCCCCCTCGTTGTGTTGGTGCCTTCGATCTCTGAGCTGTTGGACAAAGTTCATAAAGAGACTATCCTCCATAGGTTAATTATCAGGTTGCGTGAAGCTACTCCCTGATCTAGGGTCCAGTACCCCGCCATGCTCTGTACCGGTTCGGTTACTAGATTTTCCAGTGCCGACTGTTCTCCAAAAACTAAGTGTGGGCACTTTTCTCCAATACCCTTCGACCGGGTCTCTGACTCCTCCAGTCCCAGACCACCGTCTGTGACCTAGCCAAAGTCTCCCAGGGAGCTACAACTCCCCTAGCTCCTCACTCTCTGAGGGCTACTACTGAACTGACTATGTCCCTCCCACCAGTCTGCCTGACCCCTAGACGGGTGGCCCTTTTCCAGCTAGACCACCCACTGGTGTGCCTGACGGTGTGGTGTGAGGTGTCGCTAGGATTTGAGTGCTGATGGAAGCAATAACAAAGGTTAGGATCCCAGAACCATGGAGGGCGAGTTCTGCACCAGAAGAGAAAGGAGAGTGCAGTTCCCTGTGACACCCTGATTAGGTCAGGGGCGTCACAGGAGCTCTGACAGCTTTTTATCCAAATTGCAAAAGCAGGCAGCCAGATAAAGGACTTCTAAACACTCTACAGCAAAATGATAGAAATAAAAACTTTAACTTTACACATGGAATGAAAAGAAACAAAAAATATATATCTACAAAGTCTCTGAGATGGTGATTAAAGTGATCCTGTCAGGTCCAATATACAGCCAGAACCATGAGCAGTTCTGGGTGTATATTGCTAATCCCTGCCTAACCGTCCCTGTATCTAATAGCATAGATATAGAGATCTTTAGAAATCGCATTTTTAAAGATCCTTTATGATATGCTAATGAGCACAGGGACTAGTCTCAAGGGTGTTTGTTCCCCCGACTAGTCTGCTCTCTTGGCATGAAAGTATGCCCACAGGAGTGTGCGAACATGCTATGTGATGCCCAGCGGTGACGTGTGTACCTGGGTCCGTTGTCACCACTTCAGAGCGCTGGGCTTAGGGCCTATGCACATGATCAGAAGCTCCCAGCACTTCCGGTCATGCACACTAGACCGCTCTGAAGCCGCTATGGGTATACACCCAGCTTCGCAGTGCGTATGACCAAATGTGTCAGGGCTTCTGAACTAACGCCCTTGCAACTAGTCCCTGCACTCATTAGCATATCATAAAGGCTCTTTAGAAATACTTTTTCTAAAGATCTCTTTTTATCTGTTACTATATACAGGGACGGTTAGGCAGGAATTAGCAATATGCACCCAGAACTACTCATGGTTCTGGGTGCAAATTGCACTTGACAGGTTCCCTTTAAATACTCCTTATCTAAAGGGGTTCCCAAACGCTAAAGGTGATCACCTCCTCGCAGGATAGACGATAACTTTTTGATTGGTGTAGTGCCGACCACTGGGAAGCCTCCTGATCCTTGGATCTGGGCTCTAAATTTCTTCATTTATTGTGTATGGGACACTAGAGAGCCCATTACGGTGCTCCATTCTGACAGGGCATTTTAGTGCCCCATCATCTGTGTAGATAGGAAATAACTTAAAACCCGATAAGGTTTCTGTTAATGATTGTCTCTAAGGTAGATTTTCCAGGCAGAAAAAGACCAAGCGACTTTAGTTCTCTTACCCCGTATCATTAGTTTACAGTCCATATTTAAGATGACCGTTTTACAAAGGCTTAAAGGGGTACAGCATCTTCATTTGGTATACCTAATGCCTGAAGTATAAGTCCCCAGACGACCATGCTGCCTTATGAAGAATGAATGAAGAGTTGTGTACAGCCACGTCTCCTCAGTCTTGGCCTGGATTCATCAGCTGGTGGCCACCTTACTTATCTGGCAGGGTGACATGCCCCTGCTCTGGAGATGGCTCCACATGCCACCTGGGTCTGTCAGAAAATAAGAGGTTATCCGCCCTCCATAGGAGCACTGTTAAAGGGAACCAGGTTTTTGCTATGTAATCTGATAGCAGCGTGATTTTTTTATTATTATTATTAATAATAATTGATATTATTATTATTATTAGCGCCATTTATTCCATGGCACTTTGTGAAAATGGTATACATAATAGGGACAAATACAATAATCATGACCAATACAAGGCACAGACTGGTACAGGAGGAGAGAGGACCCTGCCCGCGAGAGCTCACAGCCTACAAGGGATAGGTGAGGATGCAGTAGGTGAGGGTATAGTGGGTCGTGCGGAGCTATGGCAGGTTGTAGGCTTGATGGAAGAAGTGGGTCTTCAGGTTCCTTTTGAAGCTTTCTACGGTGGGTGAGTCTGATGTGTTTGGGTAGAGAATTCCAGAGTATGGGGGAGGCATGGGAGATATCTTGTATTCGATTGTGGGAAAACGAGATACGAGGAGATCTTATGAGGATCGAAGGTTATGTGCAGGTAAGTACTGGGAGACTAAAGGCCGCTTTACATGCAACGACATCGCTAACGAGATATCGTTGGGGGTCACGGAATTCGTGATGCACATCCGGCCTAGTTAGCGACGTCGTTGCGTGTGACACATATGAGCGACCGCTAACGACCGCTAAAAATCAAAAATACTCAACATATCGTTGATCGTTGACACGTCGTTCATTTCCCAAATATCGTTGCTGGTGCTGGACGCAGGCTGTTCGTCGTTCCTGAGGCAGCACACATCGCTACGTGTGACACCCCAGGAACGACGAACAACAACATACCTGCGTCCTGCTGGCAACGAGGTGGACGTGTCGTTAATGCGGCTGCACTCTGCCCCTTTGCTTCTATTTGCGGGCCACTGTGTGATGTTAACCTCCCCCTTAAAAAGAGGTTCGCCGCCCACAGCGACGTCGCTAGGAAGGTATGTGCGTGTGACGCGTCCTAGCGATATTGTGCGCCACGGGCAGCGATTTGCCCCTGACGCACAAACGACGGGGGCGGGTGCTTTCACAGCAGTCTTTAGTCACAGATATATGTAGGGCCAGAAACCCTGATTCCAGCGATGTGTCACTTCATTTACTGGGCGCAGCATTTATGATACAATCACTTTTTTTTTTTCTCCCGCAGATCTAGCAGTGCTCGGAATGCTCAGCTCTGTATAACCCCGCCCCCACCATGGATTGGCCGCTTTCTGACCATGTACAATGAGCACAGAATGCTACCAATCAGTGCTGGGGGCGGGGTTGGACCACGTGGCATGAGACATCTAGTCCTGTAATGATAATCTCCTGCTGATAAAACACTGTATTCAAACAATATTATACAGCCATCACTGAAATCGAACTTTTGCCCCTAAATTGTGCTGCTCTCAGATTCCTAACAAAACCTGGTGACTGATTCCTTTTAAGAAATTCTGAATGTTCCAGGGGACCCCCATTTTTTTTTTTTGTTTGGGACCCCCTTTATTAGCCTTAGTGGGCTGTATCTATACATAGTGGCTCTATCTTTGGGGGAGTCTGATTTTCCATTCATTACTCCTATATTTGTCTGTACAGGGCTGGCTGTGGTATCTATCCTCAGTTCTCGTCTAGACACAGATTTCATGTAAAGTAATTCGGCTTCCCTTCCTACCCCCCTTCTTTCTACTTCTCTCCTTTTTAAAAAGCTCCTTGCTAATAACCTTAATCATTTTATTTTGGATACTGGGAGCAGGAGCCGCGCTGCTCCCAGAGGAACGCCTAAGAACTTATTAAAACATTGCAAGTGTTTTTCCTTCTCGCTGTCTGTTCCAGCAGCAGCCTCGCAGCTTAAAGCCGAGCAGAGCAAACCCCCAGGGCCCATTAGCTTTAACTTGTTTACCGCACTGATATCTATATGTTAAACGACAGGAGAGTTCAAGTTATTGAATAATTTAAAATTCCGCTCTAATTGGTGTCATATGACCTGCAAAAGGCCACGGATGACGCCGCGAGCACGCTGCGAAACACTCATGAATAATGCATGGGCCAGATCATTCATTTGCTGCCGCGTCTTGTTAAGAGACAGAAGTTTGTATGTAATAAAGGATAATGCAACACCTGTAAGTATTTAGTTCAGAAACTCGAAGGTAATCTACCTTGATGATCGCCTCGCGAAAGACGCCAGCGTGCACCACGTAATGATACCGGAGAGATTGCGGGCCATTTATACGGAGCGGGACGTTGGCACCGCTCAGTGTGCAGCTGTTACACAACATATTCCGCTTCTCCGGGTTCTGCCCTTCATATAGTCAGGTAGATGTACGATACAACACAACCGCAGGAGGGCTCATTACACAAGGGAAGGGGGCAGCAGAAAATATCCCATTGTTTACATCAAATTTTAAGTTAAATGTGTTTTGTTTTTGTAAACTTTTTTTTTTTTTCCAAATGCGTGCAATTGTCACAATGGCTACTAAGCTAAATACTAGACTCATACTTCCTGTTAAGTACAGAAGATTTTTTGGCGATCTCATTATCACAGGCAATGACACTAATATATACAGTACATAACACAGGATCCACCTTTCATAATAAGTGATGTCACAGCTCACCTCCTCCTTCTGCACAGTGACTTATCCCTCTATATACAGTACATAACACAGGATCCACCTTTCATAATAAGTGATGTCACAGCTCACCTCCTCCTGTACAGTGACTTATCCCTCTATATACAGTACATAACACAGGATCCACCTTTCATAATAAGTGATGTCACAGCTCACCTCCTCCTGTACAGTGACTTATAACCCCTCTATATACAGTACATAACACAGGATCAACCTTTCATAATAAGTGATGTCACAGCTCAGCTCCTCCTTCTGTACAGTGACTTATAACCCCTCTATATACAGTACATAACACAGGATCCACCTTCCTTAAAGGGAACCTGTCAGCAGAAATTTCCCCTAAAACCTAAAAGATTCCCCCTCTGCAGCTCCTGGGCTGCATTCTAGAAAGGCTCCTGTTATTATTGTGCCCCCTTTCTGACCAAAATACAGAGTTTATAAAGTGGTACCTTTTTGGATTTGGATTCTGTAAATGTGACACGGGGGCGGGCTGCCTGGCGTCCGTTATTCTGCCTCCTGCCGCTTTAGGCCGTCCCCCATCGCTCCTTTCCATAGCTGTGGACGCCGCCCAGTGCTCCACAGGTCCCCGCGCATGCCCAGTGCTCATCTCTCGTGGATGAGCACTGTGCCCAGTGTCACCGCTGGTGACGTGCGCGCAGGCTTTAGATTATGGGCGGTGCTGTGATGTTTATTACCAAGCAACCGCCCATAATCGCGGGACCGCGCTTTCCCCCTCTGCGTTCTTCGTTCTGCGCAAGCGCGGTGCTGCTGACCCCACGTCACCTCCTTCCTATCTATTTCCTGCCTCAGGGCAAGATGGGAAGGAGGTGACGTGGGGTCAGCAGCACCGTTGTTGTGACTCTCACAACGACATCTGGTGAGTAGTTTCACCCTCCTCCCACCCCTTATATACTGGGGTAAGACCCTATATGCGCTTTTCTCTCCACAGATTTCTTATCTAAAAAATGGCCCAGGACATTCAGCAACAACCAACGACCTCACAGCAGGGGCCAGGTTGTTGCTGGATGTCACACACAGCAACATCGCTAGCAACGTCACAAAAGTTGTTCGTTAGCAGCGATGTTGCTAGCGATGTTGCTTAGTGTGACGGGGCCTTAAGTGAAAAGACTGATAACTAATCTCTATATATAGTAGAGAACACTGGATCTACCGTACCATTCAATGTGATGTCACAGCTCACCTCCTCCTGTACATTGATTGATAACGCCTCTATATTCTGTAGATAATACAGGATCTGCCACTCACAATAGGGGGATACCACACCATTATTCACAATGTGATGTCACAGCTCACCTCCTCCTGTACAATGACCGATAACTCACCTTTATACCGTAGATAACAGACAGGATCCATTATTCACAATAGCTGATATCACAGCTCACCTCAGTCTCCTTGTGCAGCATCTTTTTGTCCACAAACCACTCATTACATACGTCACTAGGATCGGAGTCAGTCTATTGCTAATCTGCTGTATATTCCCAACAGTAAGCAGCAGTCTAATATTAGTCCTAGTGGGCAGTGTGAAAATTAAATTGCAAGATTTCTGACTTTTATTTGTTTACTTTTTTTTTTTTTTTTTTATTAAATATAGATTTGTGATCTCAAAAAAAAATCTTAAGTGAATTAAAAAAAAAAAAAAAAAAATGTATAACCTGTTGTTTTGAACAGGAAATAGATTTGGGTCATACTTTATATTAAAGCAAAGCTGTCACCAGAAAATTGTATTTTTAAATCAAGGTTTTGTTTTTAAATCTATTTTTCTAAAATAATTGTTCAATTATTTTTTTTTTAGATATATATATATATATATATATATATATATATATATATATATATATATATATATATATATATATATATATATATATATATAATATAATTATTATTTACATAATGTTTTGGACATAAAACAAAAAAAAAAAAGCGAGCTCTTGCAATTCTTACATTGGTCTTTAGAGCCATTGTAGACTGTAATTTCATTTTGTTCCAGGAAACACCTGTACCTGTCCACAGTAGTTGAATCCTGACCCCTTCTGTTGTACAGAAGCATCTAATGAGCATGTTGTGAGGTTGTGTAGGGAGGGGGAGCAGGAGAGCTGTGACATCACCTTTTGTGATTTTGTGGATCATATGTAATAGAAAAACTCAATCATTGTAATCCTGCTCTGATAATGAGCCTGCTGTAAACTTTTCCTGAAAGGACTAGTAGTAGGAATCTTAATAAAAAAAATTTAGCGGCTAGTTTAAGAACTGGAAGATTAATAGTTTAGGTTTAAAAACACCAAACAATAGATCATTTTCTCATGATGGCTTCCCTTTTTGACCCCTTTGCAACATTCAATATTTATGTATGGGTGTATGGATCAGGCAGGTACAGTCATATGAAAAAGTTTGGGCACCCCTATTAATGTTAACCTTTTTTTCTTTATAACAATTTGGGTTTTTGCAGCAGCTATTTCAGTCTCATATATCTAATAACTGATGGACTCCAGTAATATTTCTGGATTGAAATGAGGTTTATTGTACTAACAGAAAATGTGCAATCCGCATTTAAACAAAATTTGACCGGTGCAAAAGTATGGGCACCTCAACATTAAAGTGACATTAATATTTTGTAGATCCTCCTGTTGCAAAAATCACAGCCTCTAGTCGCTTCCTGTAGCTTTTAATGAGATCCTGGATGAAGGTATATTTCACCATTCCTGTTTACAAAACAATTCCAGTTCAGTTAAGTTTGATGGTCGCCGAGCATGGACCGCACGCTTCAAATCATCCTGTTAATGTTGGCCATAAATTTACTTTGATGCAATCTAGTCATGCATCCCTCTTAAACTGTCTGCAGTCCAAATTATGAGTCACTCGTGGTAGCATGCATACCACCCTCTTTCATAACACACCAGAGACGTACTTGGATATGAATAGAAAGTAAGACTGATTTTAATACGGAAGTTGTACAAATATTTAAACTGAGTTATTGGCTAGCTGCCAAGAATACGTAACACGTCTCCCATTGGATAAAATAGAACAGCTTATTCTGTGATATACAATATACTGGAATGTGCTTGCTTCCTCATTTATATTAAGCAATGTCAGCATGATTCACTTGTCACAAGACTCTGTCTGAGTCTAATGCCAAGAGATATATGTGTGGTACAGTTCAAACACCATCTTAAATCCTGTTCTTTATGGATATCTCCATATAACTCTTATATACTCATAATAGTTCATAATCTTGTCCATAACATCCCACAGATGTTCAATGATATTCAGGTCTGGGGACTGGGATGGCCATTCCAGAACATTGTAATTGTTCCTCTGCATGAATGCCTGAGTAGATTTGGAGCGGTGTTTTGGATCATTGTCTTGCTGAAATATCCATCAATCATGGGTGGAGCTGAGCTCCGGCTGCAATTATTACCGTATCTTGTTGTATCCGGCTGTCAAACTGACTGCGCGACTTAACAGGCTACTGGCATATGGGCGCACCTTTCTAGCACCTATCAGCACGCCCATGATGTGATCGCTAGTCGACGATGGGTTGCTGTTTTTACAGCAGGGGGTGCTGAAGACTTCCGTGCTTGTCATAGTAGCCTGTGGCCGAGCTTCAAAGGAGACTGTGATTTTCACTACCAGTATATGCAGCAATGCAGTATATATACCGCATACAATTAGATGATTGCAGCCTCCAGTCTCCATGAAGGGGACTCTGAACAACTGAAAAGTGGGGAAAAAAAATCCAACATATTAAAAAGCACACGTAACTGTTTTATCTTCTGTAAGGGACTGTCATCGTAAAATTACCTTTTTTTTTTTTTTTTTTTTTTTTCCTCTTTCTTTTTCTAGTGGTTGGTAATAGTTTTTGATGCAGATATAGAAAAAAAGTTTTTTTTTTGTTTTTTAGATTTTGTACAATTAATGTTTCAGTTATTTTCATATTCCTCATAACACCATGTTGCTCATGCCACTGTGAGCAGCTTCCGTGGCCACAATGTTTTAGTCTGGTGATCGTCCTGCATGACCTCTTCATACTTGTATCCGATCATGCACACCTGAAACATCATTGGTCGGTAACTGCAATGGGAGCTGCCAGCAGCTGATTTTGATGATTTGTCTAAGTGCATTAATGTATCAAAACCTTGCTCACAACCATTTATAACCTTATTTACTGCAGTCAAGGCGTGAACGTATGTGGCGTTCATGCTTGTAGCTACACAGAGATATCTGGAAAATTGTTTCCATTTTTTCATCATTTACAGATCACCAATACGTCAGAATATCTTGCGCTTTGTATAATTACACGACGTTTCAGAACGTGTGTGTGTGTGTGTGTGTGTGTGTGTGTGTGTGTGTGTGTGTGTGTGTGTGTATACAAAGCAAGAAGGCCTGCGGAGACACCATCACATGTTTCTCAACGCTGGCAGGAAACTAGCCAGGTCTTTCACCGGGAAGGAACAACCACGGGAAGGGCAGTCTCCAGTCAAGGAGACCACCTATGCCAAACATGGTATCCATCCACAGACAGCTGTTTCGGGGTATTTGCCCCTCATCAGTGTGGAGTAGGAAACTGGCTAGTGGGAGCAATGCCTAGTAGAAGACTATATGACTACCTAAGGTCAACCATCCTTATATTATATATATATATATATATATATATAATATAAGGATGGTTGACCTTAGGTAGTCATATAGTCTTCTACTAGGCATTGCTCCCACTAGCCAGTTTCCTACTCCACACTGATGAGGGGCAAATACCCCGAAACAGCTGTCTGTGGATGGATACCATGTTTTGGCATAGGTGGTTTCCTTGACTGAAGACTGCCCTTTCCGCGTTTTTTCATTCCCGGTGAAAGACCTGGCTAGCCACCTGCCAGCGTTGATAAACATGTGATGGTGTCTCTGCGGCTTCCTTGTGTATATATATATATATATATATATATATATATATATATATATATATATATATATATATATATATATATATTGTGTATATATATATATATTGTGTGTGTATGTATATATATATATGTATATATATATATATATATATATATATATATATATATATATATATATATATATATATATATATATATATATATATATATATATATATATATATATATATATATAATATATATTGTGTATATATGTGTGTGTATATGTATGTATGTGTATAGATAGATATATATATTTATATTATAATATTACACACACACTCTTCGCTCATAGGTATTGGGCAGCATTTGCATCAGCAACATTTTTAGTACAAGGCAAGTTTTATTACTCCTTTAAGCCTTGGAGGAACTACCATGTTTTTCCAAAAATAAGACACTGTCTTAACATTTTTTTGCCTCCCAAAAAAGCACTTTTTTTTTTTTTTTTTTTATTTGGAGGAGGGCTTATTCTTGGAGAAACACGGTTGGGGGTAAGTTTACCCCCCAAAAAAGCAGACCCCCCCCCACTTCCCAGGAGACTCATACTCACCAGACCAGGATGTCTGCGTGGTTCCCAGGTCCTCCTGTGATCTCCGGTCAGTGCTGCACGCAGTCCTACCCTGGTGCTAGATGACACGCACGCACGCACACACACACACCAGATCGCAGGCACACACAGCCGAACGCAGATACACACATCCGATCACCGACACAATCACATCCAGCACTTATGGCCGCAGGGAATGAAGCAAGTCACGTGTCCGGCCGCAGGTTTTGTTTGTTGCGCTCCACCGCACTGCCTTTCAGGATTCTGCTGGCGAGAAGATATCGGTGTCGCTGGATGAGGGGAGTGTGTATGCGACCCGATGTGTGTGCGATTTGATGTTTGCGTGTGCGATCTGATTGTGTGAGATCTGGTGTGTGTGTGTGTGTGCGATCTGATTGTGTGTGTGTGTTTCTGTGAGATCTGATGTGTGCGGGTGTGTGATCACTGCAGGTCCTGCCGCTCAGTGTCGGGTGAGTGTAATTGCCGGGTGCCGCTGTGTATAATGAAGTGTTCTGCAGTATTTGTAACCTTTTTAGCTGCACGGACACTTCATTATAGATCCGCGACTAGGGCTTATTTTTTGGGGAGGGCTTATATTTAAGCCTTTCTCCGAAAATGCTGGAAATCCCTGCTAGGGCTTATTTTTGGGGGAGGTCTTATTTTTGGAAAAACACGGTAGTACACAAAACAGCTGTGCTCCGGCACAAAGGTAAGTATAGCAGGACAGTACAGTACATCCAGCAGGTATAAGTCTAAGGCTGGGGTCACACTGGCGTATAACATCCAAAGTGAGTGCATCGGATGTGATATGTTAATGACACTCAGCTCAAACTCTGCTGTGAGCGTGAGTTGAGTGTTATTCTACTGTGCTCCGAGTCTCTCGCATGCAAGAATTGGAGCAGAGGTTAGGAGAAGAGGGAAAGATTAATCTCCCCACCTTCTCCATTGTCTGTCTCTGCTTACATAGCAATGCACTGGGATGACATCAGAGTGCAGTTCGATGTTTTGCGTGCAACCATTGACCTGAATGAGTGCACACTGTGGAAGATGCGCTGCCAATCGCAGATCTGCTCTGCCTCATTGAAAAACATTTGTCAGAGTGCAATATGATCTTTTCTCGCATTGCACTCCTCCATATTATACGGTAGTGTGAGCAAGCCCTAATATTCTGGCAGGTGCCCTTCCAGTGCTCCGGCAGGTGCCCTTCCAGTGCTCCGGCAGGTGCCCTTCCAGTGCTCCGGCAGGTGCCCTTCCAGTGCTCCGGCAGGTGCCCTTCCAGTGCTCCGGCAGGTGCCCTTCCAGTGCTCCGGCAGGTGCCCTTCCAGTGCTCCGGCAGGTGCCCTTCCAGTGCTCCGGCAGGTGTCCTGTAATTGGGACGTCCATTGCAGCCCAAGTTGCAGGGAGAACATTCCACTGGAGTGACAAAAAAATCTGTGGTACTGCTGATCTGGGTTTCTATAGAACTTCTGTTCACTATAAAGCCTTTGATATGTGCTCTCCTTGCGGTCAGTGGATGGAATCTTACTTAACACGAATGGTTTGCCACTATGTGCCGGTGTAGGAGTGTGTTATGACCCGAGTCCAGAACGAGAAAGAGAATAGTGGTGTTGAGGATTACTCAGACATATTTTGTAACGGGTGCATCAACACATTTTTACAAAATGAGCAAAACCAAGTTTTCGGCATCTAAATGTCAGGTGGAGAGTCTGCAAGCTGAGATGTTGAGCTTATGCAGTGATGTGTGGCTTGCACTATGATCCTGTAATCTATGCAATCCCAACAGCATCTCCTAAGAACAGATCATAGTTAAGGTTTAAAAGCTCAGATAATTGTTTATTTTTAATTTTATTCCCTTTTTTTTCCCCAAAGGTGCCTAAAACCCCACGACGGCCTACAGCAAGTGAACTCAACGGGTCCTACCTCGCCCACCAGAAACCCATGCCAAGTAGTGAGAGTGAAAGCCTGTACCCCATTGTGCCGCAGCCACTATGCAGAAGTGACCCCACACCTCGGAGTGGTTATCACTACATCCCCAATAGATGCTCTTCTGAAAACTGTCTCCAGAGTAAATGCCCTGGTGCCCGGCTATCCCATATGCAGTATACAGATTACCCCTGCAGCCATCACTGCAGCAGTGCCTTAAAGCAACCGATATCCCATTGCTGCTTACACCCTACATGGCATGACGAAATAGGAAGAATCCCTCCTGGTATGTCAGTAGTGCGACCACCTGAAGAGTGCTCATTCTCAAGATGCTCCACCGTGTCGGGCACGAGCCAAGGAGAGCGAGCGAGAGGGAAAGATTCAGCCATTGACAAAGGAATATCGGAGCAGCGGAAGCAGGAGCTGCTGCTGCAGAAGCTGGAGGTGGAGATAGAGCGAGAGCGGTTACAACAACTTTTAATGCAGCAGGAGGTCAAACTGCTGGAGAAGCAGCAACAGTTGCAGCAGGCACAGCTGGAGGCAAACAGGTGAGGAGCTACATCACTGGTTGGTTACAAAGGATATTATAACATTTGGCCATTACACATTAGGTTTAGCTTCGCTGTAGTGTAGTCATGGCCGAGCCTCCGCTATGCTTCGCTGTAATCATCGCCAAGCCCCCGCTATGTTGAACTTTAGTCATCCCCAAGCCCCTGTTTTGCTTCACGGTAGGCATCCTCGAGCCCCTGATATGCTTTACGGTTGGTATCCCAGAGAGCCCAGCATGCTTTACTGTAGGCATGCTTCATTGTAGTATCGTAAGTATTTCTGAACCACTGCCAATATTTACCATAGTCATCTTCGAGCTCCCTCTTTGCTTTCCTGTAGACATCCCCAAGCCACTACCAGGCTTCACTGTAGGCATCCCCGAGCCTGCGCTATGCTTCACTGTAGGCATCCCCGAGCCTGCGCTATGCTTCACTGTAGGCATCCCCGAGCCCGCGCTATGCTTCACTATAAGCATCCCCGAGCCCGTGCTATGCTTCACTGTAGGCATCCCCGAGCCCGTGCTATGCTTCACTATAAGCATCCCCGAGCACGTGCTATGCTTCACTATAGGCATCCCCGAGCACGTGCTATGCTTCACTATAGGCATCCCCGAGCACGTGCTATGCTTCACTGTAGGCATCCCCGAGCCTGCGCTATGCTTCACTGTAGGCATCCCCGAGCCCGTGCTATGCTTCCCTGTATTCATCCCCGAGCCCGTGCTATGCTTCACTGTAGGCATCCCCGAGCCTGTGCTATGCTTCACTGTAGGCATCCCCGAGCCCGTGCTATGATTCACTGTAGGCATCCCCGAGCCCGTGCTATGCTTCACTGTAGGCATCCCCGAGCCCGTGCTATGCTTCCCTGTATTCATCCCCGAGCCCGTGCTATGCTTCACTGTAGGCATCCCTGAGCCCGTGCTATGCTTCCCTGTATTCATCCCCGAGCCCGTGCTATGCTTCACTGTAGGCATCCCCGAGCCCGTGCTATGCTTCACTGTAGGCATCCCCGAGCCCGTGCTATGCTTCACTGTAGGCATCCCCGAGCCCTTCCCTGAGGCATGTTGCATCGTAGGTAATTCTTGAACCCCTGCAAAGTGTCACCGTAGGCATCCTTAAGCTCCACGCTGTAACCTAACTTGCTATGGGGGAGTGAATATTTTTCATATATTGTCAGACAAAATCAGTCCACATAATATGCTCTGCCTGTCATAAAACACGGAGCTTCAGCCTAGTGGGAATGCTTCTGACAATAGACTGGTAGCTTATGGTATGGGCAGTATGCAAGTAATGGCTCTGTTGGCACCACTTAATATTCATTTATTGCCATATTTTTATTCTACCTTCTGATATTTAAAAATTCCTCCTCCCGACTGAATGTGATATGACATTGTGCCTGACCCCCTCCCCCCCCCCCCCCCCCCCAGCTGGCCTGAGGGAAACCTTTGTGTCCTGCTCTCCAGTGGAAAAAGAATAAAAAGCGGCTCACATGTGACTTGCATGTTCATTTTCATGCTTGCGTTCATCACGTAGCATGAGTGGTTGTAGAAATGTTGTTAGCTTTTAGGCATTTGTCATATTAAAGGGGCATTATGGCTTGTATGTAGAAATCGTGGAGGCAGTGTGATGGTCGGGCATGTATGGCTTCCAATGGCCCTGGTGCACTAGTGGTTATTGATGATGTGACTGAAGAGAGAAGAAGCAGAATGAATTCTGAAGTGTACAGGGCGAAATTTTTTTGCTCTGATTCAACCAAATGTTGCAAGGCTGATTGGATGGTGTTTAGATGGACAATGACAAAAACATACGGTAAAAGTGAAGAAGTGGAATATTCTTCAATGGCCGGTTCAGCCCCATCCAGCTGCATTTCACATAATTAAGCCCTTAACAACCTAGGACGTGTATATATACGTCCTTTGTTGCCTCCCTCCCTTTTGATATGGGCTCACGAAGTGGGGCCACATCTTTCCCCACACATAGCTGCACGTCGACTGATCAGAACAGCAGACAACAGGCGTGGGTGGATCGGAGATCCTGTTAACCCCTTAAATCATGCTGTCAAACTCTGACAGTTCGATTCTAGCACGCTCTGGCGGGGATCGCGCTGTTTCCCGCTGTGATCACATTGCGCCAATGGGTTGTCATTGACAGTGTGGGGTTAGATGATGTCCCCTGTTGCTGTCACGACTCGCTTCCTGTGAATGCCGGCAGAGCCCCGACACTCACAGGAGAGCAGAATTCCTGCTGATCAGATGGATGCTGAAGCACTGCTCTGATCAGCAGAAGCTATCAAATAGGGGATTTTATTCCTTATTATACACTAAGAGGACTAATAAAATCAATAAAAATATGTAAAATAAAAATGAACCCCCCCCCCCCCCAACACACAAAGTTCAAGTCACCCCTCTTTTTGCCCCAGTGAAAATAAAGCAATAAAAAAATACATATTTGGTATAGCTTGTTCAGAAATACCGATCTGTAAAAATATAAAATTAAAGTAAAGGGCATAGTGAGAAAAAAAAAACCCCAAAAATCCAGAATTATGTTTTCGATGGCTGTCGCAACATTGCAATAAAATGCCATAACAGACAATCAATATATCACATGTGCACAAAAATAGTATAATAAAAACGCCAGCTCAAGACTCAAATAAATAAGCAGTCACAGAGCCAAGATGCCGAAAAATAAGAACGCTACAGCTCTCGGAAAATGGCGCCAAAGTACAATTCCTTTTTTTTTTTTTTTTTTTTTTTTTTCTTTTTATACCAGCTTCCGAGTTTCTTTTCACGACTTGGATAAAAGTAAAACTACACATGTTTGGTATCTACAACCTCGTATAAACAAAAAAGAAAAATTGTGAAATTGAACTTTTTTTTTTTTTGCAATTTCACCGTGCTCAGCAGAATAAATGTTCAAAAGTACAACTCGCCCTGTAAAAAAAAAAAAAACGCTCATATGGCTGTGTTGACTGGAAAATAAAAAGGGGAGGAAGAAACTGGCAATCACCGGGTGGTAAACTGGTTAAGGCAGAAAGACCCAGAAACCAGCAACAACTGAAGTCACTGTAGTAAAGACGACAAAGCCGCACAGAAGTAGAAAACCCAGAGTTTGGTGACGTCCATGGCTTCCAGACTTAAGGCCGTCATTCTCTACAAAGTATTAAAACATTCTATGTATGATAAACTATTACCTTTGCATGCAGAGCTAAAATCAAGAAGACTTGGTCCCTGTCCAAATATACTGCTCAAAAAAAAAAAGGAAACAATTAAACATGGATTTTGTATTTTAGTGTACCCTTTTTTATTTTTTTTTAGCAGTATATTTCTGGACCCAACTGTATGTACACAGTGATTTCTCCAGCAGAATAGTGAGTGCAGCTCTGCAGTATAATACAGAATAAATATAATGTATTTAGAAGCTAACTTCTGTGTAGACTGTAGTCGAAGCGGCACCTTATAGCGACACAGTGCAGAGCACTCTGTGTCTTATTCTTGGTGAGGACACCTTTTTATATATATATATATATATATATATATATATATATATATATATATATATATATATATATATATATATTCCATCACCAGTAAAGAGCAAGTTAAAAAGTTAAATGTTTCCGTGCTCTGAAGTTCACTTGGTTTCCCGTCATCTCCTGGCTCCCTTCTCCATCTCGTTGTCGTTCCGGCTGCATTACCAGACCTTCAGTGCGTCGCCTCCGTTCCGTCTCTAGGTTCTCAGTGAGACGTGCAGTGTGCCGGTGACGCTTCTGTGCCCCGGACTCTCCCAGAGATCAGCGAACCACACAATCTTAGAAGAAATGATAAACAGGAGCTTATACCAAATATGTAAGACCTTTTCTCAGCCTCGGACTCCATCCAACTACAAAATGTTCTGTATGGACTGTTCACTGCAAAACTTAGGGTTCTTTCATCTTGTTTTGTTCAGCCCTTCTTGAATCAGATATTATCTGCCACCAGTACACAAGGGGAACCCATCTAAATATATTTTAATTACTTTTTTCAGTGGAGGTGGCGGAATCAAAAAATATATAATATTTATATAATATATTATAAAATATTTATTTTAGTTTTATTTTAAATAATTGCTCAGATTCCCCATTTTTATTTCGGACTTTTTCCTGTGCTAAGAAATACCCTACATATGTGCTGCCAGGAGCAGTAGGAGAAGGGACGTGACTGTTAAGTCATGGGTCTCCTTTCTTAAGTTGGGCATATATGAGGCTGTTAAGCTTTGTCCTCTGATCGTGGCTGTTGGACGTGTGAAACCAGCCATACCCGGAGTATCCTTCTGTTTCCCCTGTTCTACACCTCTATAAATGACAGTGGAACCTCGGTTAAGGAGTAACCCAGTTAGCGAGTATTTCGCTATGCGAGCAAAGCTTGCTGTAAATTTGTAACGCAGTTTACGAGAAAGCTTTGCTGTACGAGCAAATACTCACCGCACACACTTCCGGTTCCATACTTCCGCGCTCTAACCCGCTCTTGCAGTCCACACAAACACAAACAAACACGCACACACAAACACGCACGCACACACACATATTATGCTCCCCTTACCTTCCATTCCATCACCGGCCTCATGGTTCTTGTAGTTCGCCACTACAGGATGGAGGAACTTCCGCTGTCAGCCACTTCTCAAAGACAAGTGCGCTGACCAATCGGAGGCAAGCGACTCCTGCCTTTTGACGTCAGCGCTCTGGCAGTGGAAGCTCCAGCATCGGTTGCGATGGTTACCCAATACAGATCCTGTACCGGCGAACTGCAAGATCCAGGAGGACGGCGATGTAACGGAAGGTAAGGTGAGCCTAATAAGTTTGTGTGTGTGTGTGTGTGTGTGTGTGTGTGTGTGTGTGTGTGTGTGTGTAGAATGGGGCATTGAACAAGTTGTGGAACAAATTGTCTGCATTCCATTGATTTCCTTTGGGAAATCTTGCTTTGCTAGACGAGTAACTTGGTTTACAAGCACAGTCCCAGAACGGATTGTTCTCATTAACAAAGGTTCCACTGTACTTGGAGTTTTGTAGGGAACAGGAACTGTCATTTTTCAATCGTCATTTGACAGTACTGCAGCTAATGAAATCCTGGCATACTACTGCCTCCCATTGTGTGTTGGCCATACATGAACATCGTAAATGGGGGAGCGGGATTCAGTGCCATTCTAGGCAATAACACTGAGCGTTGGTGACACTTCTGCCCTCCGCTCCTCAGTACTCGGCCCCCCAATCTCTAGCGTTGTGTTGTGATAAGCGAGTAGTACCGGGCTCGGCATTCGTAACAAGCAGTTGGATGCTCTGATGGGCGTGACAAGAGTACCTAAGTATAATGGAAGTCAATGGGGGACTCTAGCATTTTCCTGGAAGAGTTCCCCATTGACTTCCATTATACTTGAGTATTTGAGTCGTGGCCATCCAGACATCCATCTGCTCCTTACAAGTGCTGAGCAGCCAAGCAAGGTACCGCTCCCTGATCAACAAGTGAAGGAAAAGAAACCAGCTTCCGGGAAAAATTTCAATAAAATCTGCTTCTTTATTGGATTCTTTAAAATTCTAGAAAATACTGAATTTCACAAGAAATACAGGAGTCACAACCAGCACTGGACACCAGACGCGTTTCAATTAGAAACTGATCTTAGACTTGGTGAGTCTGATCACTAGTTATGGGGTCTCCACTTCATGGCTGAGTTGCTGCTGTTCCTTCCACTCCTCAGTAATATCACTCGCAGATGATGGGGGAAGGTTTTAGGCTATGCGTGCCCAGGGAGTATTTTATACAGAAATGATCTGTATCTTCTGGCAGAAAAACGCACCAAAAACGCAGTGTGTTTTTTACCATGCGTTTTTCAGAATTAAGTCAATGGGTGGAAGGACTGAGAAACGCTGGCAAAAATGCACCAAGAATTGACATGCTGCAGATTATTTACTGCACCAAATCTGCAAGGGGAAAAAAAGCAACACATACACAAGACTTCAGAATTCTCATTGACTTTGCTGGCAAATCTGCACCCAAAAACGCAGTGTGCGCACATGGCCTTAGGATGAAGAAATGTCATGAATGGACTTGTTAAATCAGTGGCTCCTATTACAGTATGCACTGGTATCTGTGAGCTCTGCACCACCAGCCGTTTTGTCTCATTAGTAAAGACAGACAGCATAGCGAGGGGCCAGGGGTTGTACATTGGGGGTAGACGGACTGGGGGTTCTGCAGCGGGGTCGAAGGCCTGGAGGTTCTGCACCGGGGTCGACTGCCTGGAGGTTCTGCTGCGGGGTCGACGGCCTGGAGGTTCTGCACCGGGGTCGACTGCCTGGAGGTTCTGCACCGGGGTCGACGGCCTGGAGGTTCTGCTGCGGGGTCGACGGCCTGGAGGTTCTGCACCGGGGTCGACTGCCTGGAGGTTCTGCATCGGGGTCGACGACCTCGAGGTTCTGCACCGGCGGGGTCGACGGCCTGGAGGTTCTGCACTGGGGTCGACAGCCTGGGGGTTCTGCAGCGGGGTCGACGGCCTGGAGGTTCTGCACCGGGGTCGACGGCCTGGAGGTTCTGCAGCGGGGCCGACGGCCTGGAAGTTCTGCACCGTGGTCGACTGCCTGGGGAATTCTATGCCCGGGATAAAAGGACTGAAGGAAATTTCTGACTTCAAGAATTAAAACCTGTCCAGATAATGCATCTTGAGTTTTGGCTGCAATGTTCCTTGTGTTTCAGGTAATACGGTAATTGACATTTATTGCCAATGCTAACTTTGTAATTTTATTTTTTTTTTGTTTTATCTAAAAGCCGCCCAAGTCCTGTGACCCATAGCACAGAGATGGCCGTCCTGTCCACACCTTTACCTGGCGCTGTCCAGTTGATGAATGGCTCAAGATTCAGGTAGGTGTCCTTTCCTGGTATACTCTCCTCTCCCCTTCTTTTTCTCCTCTTTTTACTCCCTTCAGATTCTCCATTCACTTACTGCACAGCTGCCTGGTGTATGAGGGTGTATTTTGTCTGGTTCCCCCTTATTGTTTCGTGGAGTGAGTGGTACTGATTGTATCATGCAGCATGTGCTATTATTAAAGGGAACCGGTCACCAGATTTGGGGCCTATAAGCTGCGGTCACCACCAGTGGGCTCTTATATACAGTATTCTAACATGCTGTATATAGGAGCCCAGGCCGCTGTGTAGAATATAAAAATCATTTTATAATACTCACCTAAGGGTCGGTGCGGTGCAGACTGGTTGGATGGGTGTCTCCGTTCTCCGGGTCCGGTGCATCATCTTTCGGCCATTTTTGTCCTCCTTCTTCTGAAGCCGCGGTGCATGACACGTCCTACGTCATCCACACTCGCCGGCATTGAGGTCCTGCGCAGGCGCACTTCTATCTCCCCTGAGCAGGGCAGATCAAAGTATTGTAGTGTGCATGCGCAGGACCTCAATGCCGGCATGTGTGCATGACGTACGACGCATCATGCACCCAGGCTTCAGAAGGAGGAGGACAAAGATGTCTGAAAGAGGAGGCGCCGGTACCGGAAACTGAGACACCCATCTGAGCAGTCTGCAGCATACCAACCATTTAGGTGAGTATTATAAAGTGATTTTTGCATTCTACACAGTGGCCTGGGCTCTTATATACAGCATGTTAGAATGCTGTATATAAGAGCCCACTGGTGGTGGCCACAGCTTATAGGCCCCAAATCTGGTGACAGGGTTCCCTTTAAGGCTGTAGGTCTCGCTGTTCCTTTGTGATGGGTCTATTTTGTGCCTATTGTATTTTAAAATTTCAAGATGGGGGTTTTCATTGATCACTTTGGTGCCTTACTCATGTGATCGTCTTCTATTCTGTATCTTCTTCTAGTTTTCGGCATAAGTATAAGCCATTGTGCTGCCTGGATCTGCACATGCACAGAACAAATGACAACAAGAGTGTTGAAAAGCAGCAATAAAATGTCCAAGTCAGGATAATATATGGAAAGCATACATCACATCCTCAGGGGAAGGACTCGCTAGGAGAGACGTGGTCTTTACCATTATTCACAAAAATTGCAGCAAAAATCGACCGTTTAGCCACCAGCAACTAAGCGGTTAAGGCAGTCACTGTGTTCCCGCGTAGATGTCTCTCATGGGCTCTTGAGCGTATAAAGATCCTTTACCGCTGAATGAAAGAGTGAAATATATATATTTACTTGTCCTTAGTCTTTCAGGCCTCTATTAAAAATTACCATTTCTGTGGTGTCGGTGAGCAAGAAAACGAGTCTCCCGGGGCCTCCTAAAATAAGCTTCTTATCCCCAGTTGGAATAGCAGAACATTCACGGCGGGACGGAGGCAGCTGCTGCTGGAGAGTCATGACAGGGCAGCAGTGAAGCAGAAACGCACCGACTGCCTGCGAATTAGCTGCAGATAATTCCACATTTCACATGCTGTCAGGTTAAGGCTGAAGGTTTACCGTGCAAAAGCTCCAAGACATTGCTGCCGCTGCCAGCTCTTACACACAGCCCTGTGCTGTGCCGCCTGGCTTCCTCTTCTGGGCACATTCTGCGGTTTTACACCTCCAGCCAAATTATTATATGTATATTTTTTCAATTTTTATACATTATTATTATTAGTATTATCAGTATTCGTATTATTTATGATTTTATTTATTTTTTTTTTAACTCTTGTGAGTTGCACATTTCTTCATTTACCGTATTTTTCGGACTACAAGACGCACCCCCCCAAATGTTGGGGGAAAGTGGGGGTGCGTCTTATAGTTTGAATGTAGGACTGCGGGAATGAGGGTGCTGCGGTGGAGCGGGTCATTGGGGGCATGAGCAGGCTGTAGCAGCACCTACCGTGACCATGTAGGCCCGCTCATTTCATATGCACGCCCATCCTCCCGCCCATCCTTCTGCCCATCATCTCTAAGCGCTGAAGCCGGCGCTGACAGGTGGGCGGGGGGTGGGCGCATACTAAACAGCCAGCCCTCATGATCACCCCTGGCAACTACAGCCTGGAGTTACGATGTGCGGCTGTATTCACTGCCCCCCGCGCATCATCATCAGCGCAGGGTGCAGTGAATCGGTATACTCACCGGCCACGATCTCTGCAGCATCGCTCGTCCTCCTGTCTGCCGGCGGTGGCTGTGTGTGGAGACTAGCGGTACGCACGTGTCCACACACAGCCGCAGCCGGCAGACAGGAGGACGAGCGATGCTGCAGGGATTGTGGCTGGCTCCACACAGGTCAGCGGCGCTGCTGCTGGCACAGACTGGAGGAGGAGTGATGCTGCGTGGAGCGAGGAAAGGTGAGTATGAACGTTTTATTTTTTTTGTATGCCACAGGATGCGGCCATACACCAGGATGGGGTATATAGCAGGATGCGGCCATACACCAGGATGGGGTATATAGCAGGATGCGGCCATACACCAGGATGGGGTATATAGCAGGATGCGGCCATACACCAGGATGGGGTATATAGCAGGATGCGGCCATACATAGCAGGATGCTGCCATATGCCAGGATGGGGTATATAGCAGGATGGGAGCACATACCAGGATGACAGTATATAGCAGGATGGGGGCTATACCAGGATCAGGGATATATATATATATTATAATTTTCTCTATATCAGGAGGATCATTACCAGGATGGGGTACCTTAGTAGAGAATTTGGGGACATTACCCCCATAACAGTGTCAGCAGCAGATCCTCGCCCAATAACAGTGTGTCATGACCACATTTTTTGCTTAAAATATTATTTTCCTCCTCTAAAACCAGGGTGCGTCTTATAGTCCGAGAAATATGGTATTTGCTTCTGCTTGGCAAGCATCAGTCTTTAGTACTTCCCCCTTTATCTTTCAGTTCCTCTGCCACATTTAGATGGGATTTTCAGGCTACTTGCCTTCATGCAAGCCAAGTTGAACCCCCTGTCTTAAGGTTAAAGGAAATCTGTTTCAGTTTTGAGAGTTTTTTTTTTTAGTTAATATGGGCATAGAGGTGGAATACGCCATACCTTTATGGCCCCTGGATGATCGGTCGTTTGGCAATAATCCTCGTTTATATCTTATGTCTTCCAGGCTATGGGGCATGCACTGCCCAGAAGATAAACCGGCCTCCAGTCTTCATTTACGAATTATAAGATTTCTGCTCCCCTTCTCTTCCCTGGTGTCCCTGTGACATCAGGTGCAGAACCGGAAATCCCCCACCTGCAGTAGTCACTACCCGGAGCCTGCACACAGCAAAATGTAAACTTGGGCCCACAGAAGGGCAGAACAGTGCAGGGAGGGTCGGCAGGCAGAAGGCAAATGCGCAAGATTTCTGGCTGCACACTTGGCGTCACTGGTACACCAGAGAAGGGGAGGAGGAATCCTGTATAGTGAAGACTGGAGGCAGGATTATCTTCCAGGCAGCACACGCCCCATAGCCTGGAAGATAGAAGATATAAAAGAGGATTTTTGCCAAATGACCATGGCTAATTTCACTTATATTCCACCTGTATGCCCATATTATTAACTAAAAAAAACTCAAAAGGGTGATATATTGCTTAAAAGTTTACACAAGTTTCTGGTGAGTTTTTTGATGCAACATCTTACAGTTCCAGCAAAGGGGATGGGATTTCTAGAATTTTATGCCTACTGCACTTTTTTTATTTATTTATTTTTCATGCCACATAAACTGACCCGCGGTGCATTTTTTAAAATCTACAATATGTCAATTTCTCTTATGAGTACATTGTTTTATGTGCAGATTTTCTCTATAGAATTGAAGCAGATGCAGAAAATTCGCACGTTACTGTATCAATAGAGTATTATTAAAGCCAAATACCAGGAAATATTGCAAATAAAGCAGCTTAAATTAATACATGACATACCAACAAGAGACAAAAACCTCAGCGATAAGTCACGTAAAAAAAACATAGATAACATAATTTGTCAAATAGGTGCAAAAATGAAAATGTTAAATCGCGACACAACCCTTAATTTTTTTTTCTTGCGATTTTTTTTTTTTTTTTTTTTTTTTTTTTTTTTTTTTTTTTTTTTTGTACGCTTCTAAAATAATTAAAAAGCCGGATATGTTTGGTATTGCCAAAATTGCACTGGTGAAGAGAATTATATAACATGGTTACTTTTACCACTAAATGTACACCATAAAAATAATTCTTTTAAAAAAAAAGTCCATCGAGTGTTGTTTTTTTTTTTTTTTAGTTCTTCCCATTTGAATATTTGCCCCTTTTTCCTGTATACTGTGTGATGTACCTGGGCTCTTATATGCAGGATTCTAGAATGCTGTATATAAGAGCTCACTGATGGTGGCCGCAGGTTATAGGGGACAAATCTGGAGACAGGTTTTCTTTAACGTGGTGGCTAGACCCATGTGGATAGTTCCAAGAAACATTGATTAGTGATGCTCCCGCATGGCCTCCTCTCCAGCCAGTTACCTACAACTGTCACATTTGGAATTAAAGGGAGCCTGTCAGCAGATTTGTTGACTATAAGCTGCGGCCACCACCAGTGGGCTCTTATATACACCATTCTAACATGTTGTCTATAAGAGCCCAGACCGCTGTGTAGAACATAAAAAACATTTTATAATCACCTAAAGCGGTCGCTGCACTGGATGTGGCTCAATTGGCGTCTTCGTCCTCCGGTGCCGGCGCCTTCTTTTTCGGCCATCTTGGTTTTCCATCTTCTAAAGCCTGTGTGCATGACGCATCCTACGTCATACACACTCGCCGGTCCCGCTCAAGACCTCCACGCCTACAAGTGTGGCTGACGTAGGACAAGTCATGCACACCGGCTTCAGAAGGACGATAAAGATGACCGAAAGAGGAGGCACCGGCACTGGAGAACGGAGACGCCATTATGACCCAACTCCACCGCAGCGACCGGTTAGGTAAGTATTATAAAGTGATTTTTACGTTCTACACGTCGGCCTGGACTCTTATATACAATGCTATATATATAATAGCCCAGTGGTGGTGGCCGCAGCTTTATAGGCCCCACATCTGCTGACAGGTTCCCTTTTAAAGAAACTTAAATATGTAGAATTGATAATGAAAAAGAGCGTGGGATGCCCGTAGGGTTGGTATGTGTAGGTAAAGACCCAAAACCGGTTCAGTTTATGTACAATATTGAGCCTCAACTTTTTGTGGTAAAAGTGTGCAGCCCATGTCCCAATTCTTACAGCACAAGATCCTTAGCAATATCATGGCTCACAAAGACCTGAGGTTTGCCGTCATGAGGTTAAGGTTACGTCCTGGCGTCGTCTTTGTAGATAAGGCAAACGGATTTCGTGTGTACGATGATGTCACATGACAAACCCCTGTATGACCGTTCTCTTCACCACCTGGAACTCTGCGCCCGATTTTGTTGTCCATATAGAACAAGCCGAATACAAGCCATAGGTCTCAACACCGTACTGTCAAAGTGAACATGTACCCGCTCGGCAATATTTTCCATATGCTTCTGGGAAATATTAAGGCAATGGCATGGATTCCTGTACTGCTCATCTGTTACTTTTTTTTTTTTTTCTTTTTTGTGAACGGAGAAGATGCAGATTTGGGAGAAGCAGCCCACTGCAGACAAGGCAGTGAATTTATGTAGGGGGAGGCTCCTGCTGCAGCAAGTAGTCTTACAGCTAGACCCAAGAAGTTAGGGATCATGGCTAATCTCCTGGAACAAATTCATAACATTTCTTTATATATTTACCATTTTTTATTGCAATATAATACAAAATAGAATCAAAGGAGCAAGGATGAATAGCTGGATTTTTAGTTGGGTAACATTACCTGTGCAGCCGCTTTCATTATAGATAAATCCCCTTAGTAGGGGCCAGGATTTTCTTCTATTTTCCTGGTGTTCTGCCTGGTCCTTGTACTTTTCTGTCCTTTTTAAATAGAGCGACTATGTGCAGAGTTAAATAATCGCCAGAGCTTATTTACACTTAAAAATCTATCGCCCTCGCGAGCCTCCAAGTGATTAATAGGGCTAACATTTAAGAGATAAATATCCGTATACACAGCCACATTACCGTACATCCATTAAATATCCAGCACATACGTACATGGTTACACCGGCAGACTCATGATTCCTGCCTTTGTCAGATACCGGGGACTGTGACAAGAGACCTCATTAGAGCCGGTGCATATGTTGGAGAAAAAGGAAAGCCGTCTTTGAGGCTTGATTTATAGAAGGCAATTTTTCATCATTGGTCGGCTAAAAATGTTAGATTATAGCAGTAATTGTGTGACGAGGGGGCAAACGATGGATGTGTGAGCTCCTAAGTATTGCAATGCTGTGGAATTGGGGCTTATTGGCAGCTCCCCATAAAGGAGAGAAACAGATTAATAATTTTGTTCCGGTTTTGCTTGTTAATGCGTGCGTCTCAGAAATACATTTTCTAGGTCAGTGGTCTACAAGCTGTGACATTCCAGATTTTGCAAAACTACAACTCCCAGAATGACTGCTCGGACATGCTGAGAGTCATAGATTCACCATTATTTATGATAGCCCAGCACGTTTGCAAATATTTTCAGCACTGCCTTGAGTGTCAACGTACTAAGTTGAGAAACCCCTTTATCATGTATTCACAGGGTGTGCAACCGGCTGATTACTGCTGCTGGACCCCCACTGATTCAGAGAACGTGGCTCTAAGAGTGTTTTCACACTGTGTTCCTCTTCCCGTTTGATGGTCCAGTCGGGGCTTCCGTCCGAATCCCTGGCAAAATGGGATTCGGACATATGCACCAACGGGGCAACTGACTATAATGGTGCAGGCGGAGTCAAGGGAGTGGCCCTTAAACCCAGTTACCAAAAACCCACAAATAATCATAGACAAGGAAAAATGAAAACTCGTGCACACTGCATGCAAACACAAGGGAGGGACAGTATGTGAACTGTGGAGTAACACAAATGGGATAGGAGGTAAGTACACAGCTGGAGGACTCCCACACCATGCAGAACTGCAACTTGTAGATCACTATAGAACTGGATAACCACAGAAACCGAGGAAGCAAAAAGCTATATCTGGCACTCAACTGCAAATTATAAAGGGTGAGGGCAGCTGGTGGTGATCAGCAGCCTGAGGTTAAAGCAGATGATCACAAGCCAGCAGGGATTAACTCCTGGAGAGCAGTGATGCCAGAACCAGCTGATGCACATGACAGGCTGTTTGTCAGATTCTGCAGTGTGAACAGTCCAATACTGCCATGCCACCCAGGAAGTGCAATGCAGAACACCGCACGACACAGTGGGCATGTGCTTTCTATACATCCCATCCACTGTGCTTGTACTGTACAATGCAGCATCCAAGACACTGATCGTCGTGTGCACTCACCGTTAACACTACCCTGGGCCCATTTTAAAAATATTAAACTCCTTTTTAATATGTTTTTGAGACCTAAGTTAATATTCTGCTGTTATGTTACTTTTGCCCATTTCCATAATGTTATATTTTTATTAGGACTGTCCAGAATAATTTCTGTAAACTCTTCATCGGTCCAGTATCCTCCACGTTATCGGCCTTTTACTCCTCCTGAACAATTAAGTGTGTCTTTAATTATAAGAATCGCACCTTCGCACTCTCCAGCCACATTTGTTTCAGGTTCCACTTTTAACAACCTCGTCTGGACAGGTTTATTGTGAGCAGAGGCCTCGGTCCACCTTGTGGGAGCGCCGTCCCGGTGTAGATGAGATGGCCACTTCTACAGCTTCAATTACCCAGAACCTCGGCAATCACTCAAAGGACGCAGCAGCCGGAGGCATCTTATTATAGGCAGCGCGTGGCTTTGTGTAATTGTACCAAGGTGTAAGACGCCAAGAAAGTTTGTAGCTGCATTAGATGTACAATAATGTAGAAATTATATTTTGTTTTTCACAGACATATGGCGCATGTCCATACAGATCTGTGTGTACGATGCCAAACATACCCTTCATCCTAATAGTGGGGTTTCTGATAACAAATCGAAAGAGGAAGAAATTAAAGGGGTTGTCCAGGATTAAAAAGGAGGAAAAAAAAAAATTCTCCCCTTTTGCCGTTCCCCAACAGTTTACTTAACCCCTTAACGACCGCGGGCCGTAAAATTACGTCCTAAATGACATAATCTTACTGCCCGCGGTCCTCCGGCGGCAGCATGCCGCGATCGGCACACATCTCAGCTGATTTTCACAGCTGAGATGTGTGCCTGCTAGGCACGAGCAGAATCGTTATCTGCTCGTGCCGATTAACCCCTTATATGGCGCTGTCAATACATGACAGCGCCATTATAAGCGCGATCGCGGTAAAGTGTTACTTACCGCCGAAACCGGAAGTCACGTGACGCGATCACGTGACTCCCGATAGTTGTCATGGTAGTACAGGGTCATGTGATGACTCCTGTACTACACATGAATTGGTTTCACTTTCGCTGTGCCCGGGGCACAGCAAAAGAGAAAGAGAGCGTATCTGCTGTTTACAGCCTTCCAGCTGTGATCAGCAGATACTGCAGAGCGATTGGAATGCTGATCGCAATAGCCCCCTAGGGGGACTAGTAAAATAAAAAAAAAAAGTAAAAAAATAAGTTTTAAAAAATTAAAAAAAAACAAAAAAACCTAAAAGTTCAAATCACCCCCCATTCGCCCCATTGAAAATTAAAGGGTTAAAAAAATAAAAAATATACACACATTTGGTATCGCCGCGTTCAGAAACGCCAGATCTATCAAAATATAAAATCAATTAATCTGATCAGTAAATGGCGTAGCGGCAAAAAAATTCCAAACGCCAAAACGACGGTTTTTTGTCGCCACAACTTTTGCGCAAAATGCAATAAGAGGCGATCAAAACGTAGCATCTGCGCAAAAATGGTACCGTTAAAAACGTCAGCTCGAGGCGCAAAAAATAAGCCATCATTGAGCCTAAGATCCCGAAAAATGAGAACGCTACGGGTCACGGAATATGGCGTAAAACGTGCGCCACTTTTTTCGGACAAACTTCCGGGTTTTTTTTAACCCCTTATATAAAAGTAAACCTATACATGTTTGGTGTCTACGAACTCGCACTGACCTGAGGCATCACACCCACACATCAGTTGTACCATATAGTGAACACAGTGAATAAAATATCTCAAAAACCATAGTGCTATCGCACTTTTTTTGCAATTTTTCAGCATTTGGAATTTTTTTGCCATTTTCTAGTACACAATATGGTAAAACTGATGGTTTCATTTAAAAGTACAGCTCGTTCCGCAAAAAATGAGCCCTCACATGACCATATTGACTGAAAAATAAAAAAGTTACGTCTCTCAGAAAATGGCGAAAAAAAAAACGGAAAGCGAAAAATCGGCCGGTCGTGAAAGGGTTAATAAGGACTCACTGTTCTTTCACTCTTTCTCCTCACCATGCTGGAAATGCCCGCTCACTGGCCGCATCACTGACCTGCTTCAGCCATTCATCAGCTGGATTTTTACACCATGGACCTTTTTTAAATGCCAAAAAAAAAGTTAACCTCCTGATTATGATCTGATATTGTAGCTGTCATTTGAGATGGATAGATATGGCCATAGACTGTTTAAAGGCCCCTTTACACACTAAGACCTTCCAGCGATCCCGGTCAGGTCGAGAACAGTCTCTGGTGAGCTGTCAAACAGGCAGATCTGGCCAACGACGCCGCAGCGATACGAACCTGCAGAACGACCTCGCTGGAAAGGGAACGCTAGCCCGCCTATGGGCTGGGCCGCTAACGATGTCGTTGTAACGGTGTCAAACACACCGATGCTTGCTGCGCAGCGGGAAACAAAGGACCAAAGAATGGTCCTGAACGACTTGTAGCGATCAGCGACCTCACAGCGGGGGCCAGGTCGCTGATGCGTGTCACACACTGCAATGTCGCTATTACGTCACAAAACCGGTGACATTACAGCGATATCGCTAGCGATGTTGCAGTGTGTAAAGGGGCCTTAAGTCACACCGACCGCCCTTTCATGTGCACACAACAATCTTGATTACGATATCTGCGTGCTGCCAAAATTGACTGACTATTTTTAGGCAAGCCAAAAAATTATTGCATCTGACGAACAAACATTCTGCTCGTTCATCATAATCATCATCATCATCAGGTGATTGGTGACCTGTTTAGACAGCATGATTAATCTGGAAACCAGTGTCGAAGGCAATGCTTGTTTCCAATCACAAAGAAAAGCAGTGGCGGCTGTATACTGATATTTTAGTTTACATTCACAGCAGTGTAAATCTGTTGCGGCCCCTTCCAATATTTTGGAACAGGGAATCTGCCCAGGCCTAGAATATTAGGTTTAGATGATGTGTCTGCTACAGATCTGCATCCCATTAATGGGAGCCAGGCATTGACGTTCAAGACAACCACCCAACCATGAGCGACAGGTCACCCCGAAAAGTCCTGACTGACGTCCCTAGCATATGAATGCATTGCTTTTATTTTCACCACTGCTTGTACATTTGCAATCCTGCTGTTATGTGGTGTTCAGCTTTGCACTTGTTGGTTGTCATGGTGGTGTTGGATTCTGTTCACACCACAGAGTCTGACAAGCAACTGGAAGTCTCTTGGTTGTTCAGCCTGACTCGGCCGTCGGCTATTTTAGCTTCACTGCTCTCCAGTCCAGCAGGAGTTAATTCCTGCTGGCTTGTGAACTGCTGGTAGAAGTTCAGGCTGACAATCCGAATCCGGTTGCTCACCACCAAATATAGCTCAGCGTTACTTCAGCGATATCTGTCCAAATTGTAGGGATCCAGAGCCTGGTGATCTGTGGTGTGTTTTCCTGTGTGGTGTGGAAATATCCCTGTTGGTTTTATCCTCCCTGTGTTTTATTTCTTCCTGGGCACATATTGTCTCTCCCCTGTGTCTGATTGCAGTGTGTATATGTTTTGTTTATTCCCCGGTTTGTGGTATTTGCCTCTCCGGTCCCGGTGCCTTTGGTGGAGGAGAGGGTTTGTTAGATCAGGGTTCGGACAGGAGTTAGGCTATGTGCCCACGGGGAAAGTGACCTGTGGATATATCCGCAGGACATTCCGCAGGAGCTCCCAGAAAACCGCAGCACAACTTTGTCTGTTTCCATGCTGCGGTTGTATTGCGGAATGTCCTGCGGATATGCTGCGGTATTCTGCATTGAGGTTACAGTACCATGGCTTCGGCACTGCATCCTCAATGCAGAACAAGTGCTGGAGTGATCGGGGGAGTTCATACTTATCTCCATCACGCAGCACTTCACTTTCCAGCCGTGTCTGTCTGCACATTGCCGGAGAAGGTGGGTGGGCCTGCCCTAGCTCTGGCTGTCACATGACCGGAACTCGTGCAGGCCCTGCCCACCTCCTGCTCCAGGCTCCACCGCGCTCCTCTGCAGCGGAGGAAGTGACTCCGGTGTCTATCAAGACAGGTAAGTATGGGACCCTGTGGAGAAATCCGCAGGAATAACTCACATGCTGCAGATTTTTCCGCAGGGTACAGCGCTGTACTTGCGGATTTTTGAAAAATCCGCGGAATTTCCGCAAAAAAATCGCGGCAAATTCCGCGCATTTTCCGCAGCGTGGGCACATAGCCTAAGGGTCATGTATATACATGTATATGTATATACACACACACACTTGCATATAATATATAATAAATATATATATACTAGAAGGTGGCCCGATTCTACGCATCGGGTATTCTAGAATTTACGTATTGTGTAGTTCATGTATGATTTTTGTTATATATATATATATATATATATATATATATATATAGATGTTGTTGTGTGTAGTTACCAAGTGTTTGTGTAGGGCGCTGTACATGTTCTGAGTGTCGCGGGGGGTGAGAGCGGTGTTGTATGTGTGTTGCGTGTGTTGCGTTGTTTGTGGAGCGCTGTGTGTCTGTAGCGTTGTGTGTGTGTGTGTGTGTGTGTGTTGTGCGGTTTGTGTGTGTGGTGTGTTTTGGGGGAGGTATGTTTTGAGCAATGTGTGTGTTGTGCAGTATGTGCGTATATTTGTGTGTGCAGCGTTGTCTGTGTGTGTGGGTGTCTGTGTAGGGCGTTGTTTGTGATTCCTAGTGTGTGTGTGTTGTGCAGTGCGCGTGTGTGTGTGTGTTGGGGGGAGGTGTGCACCTCCCATCGTGCTCCATCCACCATGCTGCGCACCCCCCATCGTGCTGCATCCCCCATGCTGCGCACTCCCAAACGTGCTCCATCCGCCATGCTGCGCACTCCCAAACGTGGTCCATCCGCCATGCTGCGCACTCCCAAACGTGCTCCATCCGCCATACTGCGCACTCCCCATCGTGCTGCATCCCCCATGCTGCGCACTCCCAAACGTGCTCCATCCGCCATGCTGCGCACTCCCCATCGTGCTCTATCCGCCATGCTGCACACTCCCAAACGTGCTCCATCCGCCATGCTGCGCACTCCCAAACGTGCTCCATCCGCCATGCTGCGCACCCCCTATCATGCTCCATCCGCCATGCTGCGCACTCCCAAACGTGCTCCACCCGCCATGCTGCGCACTCCCAAACGTGCTCCACCCGCCATGCTGCGCACTCCCAAACGTGCTCCATCCGCCATGCTGCGCACTCCCAAACGTGCTCCATCCGCCATGCTGCGCACTCCCAAACGTGGTCCATC